>NC_133414.1:141700000-141885000 GCF_049350105.2 Macaca mulatta
TGGCAGTGTGACTGGCCAAGGGCCGCAGTCCTGGTCACATTCCACTTGGGGACAGAGTGTGCAAGGGGCTGATCTGAAGATCCGGCTGGAACCTGGGGAGCCACAGGATCCTGGGGACCCCCTTTGGCTGTACCCCATACCTCTGTATTTGCTCCCACATGCTGTTGATTTCTCGGGATGTTCTGGACACCTCTGTGCCTAGCATCTCCTCAGCACCCTCCCTGCAGCCCTTTGGCCTGTGTCCAGTGGGCCCCGGCCCGGAGGCTCCCGCCCCTGGTAGCTCAGGTCCCATCTTGGCCTTAGCCTTCCCTTAGGTGCTTGTTTCTCCAGTACCTGCAGCACCGGCGTTTCTAGATCGCATTCTTTATGCATTAATTAGTAATGTGGTGGTCCCTGGTGTCTAATAAGCTAAAGAAAGAACTAGTGTGAGTGAATTTCTTTAAAGGTCATTTGGCTCTAGGAAAACCTTTTTTTTAAGGGAAAAAAGCATTTTATAGAAATGTTCAATGGCAAAGTCAAATGTAAAGTATTACATGGTTTTTACTATAGTGAACAAATTGCCCCTTTTTATTCCATTTATGTCTTCATCCGCTACATTTAGCCAGATGTATTTGTCTACCTAATTTTCTGCAAACTGAAAGACATCATCCCCCAATGTGAAAACACCAAGGGTTATATGATGATAATTATAACTCACCAGGGGGAAAATGTCACCTATAGAATCCATACAGGCAGTTTGCATGAGAGAACGTGCTCATCCCAGCTCTGTTGGATTGTTTCCACAGATGTTTTTCATTTCGTATTTGGTTTGATTAAAGACACAATTCACCCATCAAAAGGAAGAAATGGCCCTGCAGTGTGTGAATTCTTCATTGGACAGCATGTGCTAGTTAAAAAGAAAGAAAAAATATCTTAATCCAGTTTCTGAGCTGCCCTGATCCCAAATTGAACTGAGTTTCCATTAATAACTCAACCTAAAAATCCTTTAGTTGTTCTCTGGGGGCTGGAAACATAGAGGCCGGTGGCACGGTGGTGTTCAGTGTTGGCCAGGGCCACTCGCTTCACCCACGTGTTGGGCCTGCACACTGAGTGCCCGAGAGGAAAGGCTCTGGGGAAGCTGCTGTCGGAAGTCGGGTTTGTGGGATCGTGTGTAGGAGTAGATGTGTCGGGGCTTGTGTGAATGGGGGAGCTATGAAACCAGGACTGAAGACAATAGAAAGGCCCCCTGGGAGACAGGGCCCTGGCCTGCCCTGTGCTTCCCCGCTGCTTGAGGAGCTTGCTGGCCTTGCAGGGAACACTCTTGTCTTCCAGCCAGGTTTCAGGACTGCGGGGCTCGGCATCCTTGCTCTGGCCCTGGCAGCCCCCGAGCGGAGACGCTGGAGTTCCAGTAGAGTGGAGAGAAAAGTGTCTTTGACAGCAAGGTGAGCTGCCTGCCTGCACGGTGGGTCCCCTGGGTGATTCAGGCCCCCTTCCTGGAAGGCGAAAGGAGGGGCGCGTTTCTGACCTCCTGAGGGACCAGAGGAGTCTGGAGAGGGAAGATTCTAGTATGTGCTTGCACCCATGCGAAGGCTTTCAGAGGCCTGAGAGCAGACTTCCGAGCTGATCGCAAAGTTGAAGGTGGGAGGAGGGAAGCAAGAGAACATCAGCACTCAGAGTCCCCAGGAGTGGTCATGTGACACGGTGCTGTCCCCCGCAGCGGCTGCCGCTGTCTGTGCCTACTGTTTGGGGGCTTCTGCAGGAGAGGACCCTGTCCTCCGCAAGTCAGCTGCTGGAGAGAGTCAGCTGGTGCCAGATGGCCTGCCGGCCTGTATCTGTGAGACCTTAGTGCCTGCTGGATTCCCTGCCATGCAGGGCTCACCCACAGGGTGACGTGCGGGACCCGCCCAAGTGGGCCCCTGCATCCATGCAGCTGTGTCCGCAGTCGCCACTGTTCTGAATATTTGCTGTGTTCCTCCTGGTAGCATCCCTGGTGTTTTGGGACTGTGCTGGCAGCTCTGTCTTCAAGTTCCTTCCCAAGCGGTATGGGCTGAGGATGCCAGCAGAATGCCAGCCCTAGGACACGGATCCACTGGCTCTCGGGATCCTTCCAGGGCTGACTGAGACTGATCTTGTCCCAGAATGCTTCGTCATCCAGTCGGCTGTGACAAAAGAGAAACGTGGACCAGGTTATACACAGCCTTTCCTCGTCTTTATTTCTAGACAACCTTGAAACATCAAGACTCTGCGCCACTGGACTGCCTGTCCGGTTATTAATCAGCAGTTCTCATTCTGTCATCGAGCCTGCTCTGGAGTCAACTTCCAAATAATCTGAACTACAAATGTAAATCATATAGGCTTTGAAAATTAGGATCCCTAAGTCTCTGTCCTTTTGTATTTGAAAACATTGATCATTTTTCACCCCCTCAGGATGGCCAGTATCTTGTGGATTTATTGCTAACAGTAACTGCTCAGCTTCACACCCATCCTGAAACCATTTGACGTGATCCTGTAATTGCAGTGTGTGTGTATTACCAGTCAAGGCTGCTCCCTCCACAAAACATCGAGCGGCCCCCAGGCCGAGGTGCTGCACAGATGGCCCATATGGGAGGGGTAATGCCTGCAAACCCGACCCTGGTCACCGATGGAGTGGCCTCACGTGGCCTTCCTGATGGTGGCCCTTGACTCTGGTCAGCAGTGGGCTGGCCCACCCGATGAGATGTCTCCGGCAGCTTGCAAGATTACATCTCGTGATGGGCAGTGCCTCGCTGAACAAGAAAGACTCAGGGAGCCGAATGGACAGGCCTCGGGAAGCACAGTGTGGCGGCCATCACGGCCTTCTGGGATGGCTGTTTCTGCATCATTGAGGCCCCACGGCCCAGGGTGTTTGGGACGAAAGGCACAGATTTCCAGATGTGAAGTGTCAAGTGGGCTAGGGGCAGGTGAGGCATGAGGAGGACCCTGTGCTGGGGATGAGAGGAGAGCGGCCCTGCAGTCTTAGGGCCAGGTGGAGCCACCTTTGGGGATGCAGGGAGAACCGGGCGGCCTTCAGAGACCCCTGCTTGGAGACCCCGCCGCCCCCTTGACAAGACTGTGGCCTGTGCTGGGCACAGCTGGCCCAGAGCGAGGTCCACGCCCTACTACTGCACCCTCCACGCCTGTCTGCCCTTGCCTACCCCAGTGGCTGCCTCGCTGACCCCCACCTTGCTGTTGGCGTAGCTGTGCTGATACGGATGCAGGTGGGAAGCTGGATGGTAAGGTAACCCATCTGTGGTTTGGGATCCGAGAAGACGGCAAGACCTCAGCTTCATCAGAAGAGAGACCTGAAGATCCATGCTGGGGAAGGGTGAGGATGGAGAGGGGTGCAGGGCGTGAAGCAGGTGCCTGGGCAGGGCACAGAGACAGGACTGGTCCTGGAGGACCTGCAGGCAGGGTCGGGCACCTGCCACACTCTCCCATGTCTTTGAAGCCTCTTGTGGTAGAAGAGAAGGTGCTCAGATTTTATCTTCTGTTCCTTAGTGTGTAGTTTGGTGTTAAGTGGATAGAAATCACATACCACTGCTCCGTCTGAGCCTGCATCCTTTGACCGTCACCATGAACCTCAGACTGAGACACCAGCCTCAGCGAGGGCAGAGATGGGGCATTCCCCATTCCCACTGGCTGCATGGGGGGCCGTGAGGGACGTGCTGCCTGGAGCACAGGGCCTGTGTGGGTGGGTTAGCCCCTGGAGAGAGGGGAGGAGGCAGGGGTGTGCAAGCCTCTTGAGGTGCAAGGAGGGTGGTCGGGGGTTTTGGGAAGCTTGTCTGGCCGCAGCAGGCAGGACAAGGGCCCCCTCCTGCCCATACCTGTACCTTAGGCCCCTTGTCATGATACGTGACACCAGACGGTGGGGGGCTGTGTGGGCATTTGGAATGTGATGGCACAGGCCACAGTGAGTCACTTGTTTTTACAAATGCCGAAGAAGAAAACCAACTATTCTTCCAACTCAGAGAAGTGAGATTTCCCTTTGAAAATCAGTGGAAATCTCATATAATGGTCTTTGCAAATTTCCTTGCGTCTAAGGAAGTGTCCGTAGAGCAGCAACGGGAGGAAGCCGTGCAGGCTCAGCGGAGAGGGTGACTGCTGCTCCCTCATCCCTGGTGTGCCACGGAGAGGGAGCCTGCCCGGCCTGGGAGCCTCCAGGCAGTACCCGGGCTCAGCCTCGCTGGGAAGGCCAGGAGAAGCCCTGTGCCGAGAGAGGCTACCAAGGTGGCTCCTGGTTTAAGGACGTTTGTGCATCCACACAGATGTATGCGTGGAAAGCACTGCGGCCATTCCGCAGCCAGTGTAGGGGTGGGATACAGTCCCGTGGGGGCCCGGCGGAGGGCCTGGGCAGATGCAGGACTGCGTGCTGCCATGGTTTCCTGTGTGTCTGCCAGGAGAGAAAACCCGAGCAGCCTCACTGGTCTGGTGTGGAGGGGCCGCCTCCAAGCGTGCGGACAAGTGGTTTGCATGGCTGCAAGTCAATGTTTATCTGTCTTTAGACTCAGTTGAAGACACATTTCTTTCACAAATTACCATTTCTTAAACCCATTAAGGTCTGATTTTCCAAGGCGCTGATCCTGACGCTTCCAGGGGGCCTCATCCTAGAAGCTGGTGGGGAGGGCGGGAAAATCTTCCCCGTTGAGTTTTAAACGTCCAGACCTTTGTTGTCTCCTTTTGACCCTTGTGGGAGAGCTTTCATGGCTTCTGTGCATGTTCATGTGTGACTCGCCCAGCTGAGTGACTGGCATAAACAAACACGGATGAGCTTGTAAAACACTTTGTAATCCCTTGAAAAGGAGAAAAATATAAATATAAATCACTGTTTAACAGTGAAGGCAGGAAGGGAACTGTTTCTCAATATAGCTGTGGGTTGTCGTTACGTGAGCAGAGGGGAATTTCACTTTGGATGGATTTGGGTTTTCTCTTCATGCTCACGCTCTCTAAATCTTGCAAAAGCACATGGTAAGCACACAGCGCATGCGTTTCTGGAGGAAACGCACAGTTTTCATATAGAGCAGGCACTGATTTTGCACTGAAAGAGTGTGGATGAGAGGTTCCATGTGTTTAAATAAACCGGCAACAGCAGTCCCAGATAGCTCAGCCGGGCGGCAATCAGAGGTGCCCTGGCCCAGGGATTGAGCTCAGGTCTCAGAAGGGCCAGCTAGCCAAGCTCTTCACCGGACGACCCCTGAATTAACGAGACACATCGCAGATGCAGACTGTTGATTCCAGGGAACCCAGGTGAAAGGCCAAGGAGAATTCAAGTAGTCGGTGGTGGTGCCCCTCCTGGAGTCCCTTCAGGACTATGGCACTGCTGTTCTACGTAGGCTGTTACCCAGGACTTATCTTCGGGGGAGTGTGGACTGCAGTCGGGAGGTGACAAACATCACATCCGTGGCATGAGGGCAGCAAGACCCCCTCTTTCCAGAACCAGTTGTGGCCACTGTCTGCCTAGTGAACACAGGCTTCAGCCCCGAGCATGGGAAGGGATCCTGGTTGGGCATCTCCGTGGGAGCTCCCTGGTACTGCCTCCTGCAGGGTGAGGAGGGGTGGGGCCTACTCCCAGGGCTCTGGAAGCAGCATCAGCACGTCCTTTCTGGTGTGAACTCCAAATATCCGAGATGGTCTCAGTTAATTTAGAAAGTTTATTTTGCCAAGATGAAGGACATGTGCCCGTGACCCAGCCTCGGGAGGTCCTGACGACATGTGCCCCAGGTGGTTGGGGCACAGCTTGGTTTTATACATTTTATAAAGACATGAGATATCAATCAATATGTATAAGAAGTACATTGGTTCTGTCCAGAAAGGAGGGACAACTCAAAGCAGGGAGAGGGCTTCCAGGTCACAGGTAGGTGAGAGTCAAGTGATTGCACAGAGTTTCTGATAAGCCTCTCCAAAGGAGGCAATCGGAGATGTCTTTCTCAGTGAGCAGACGGATGGCTTTGAATAGAACGGGAGGCAGGTTGGCCCTGAGCAGTTTCCAGCTTGACTTTCCCCTTTAGCTTAGTAATTTTGGGGCCCCAAGATTTTCCTTTCACGCTGGGAGGAGGGTTTTTCCACACCTCTCAGACCCAACTCTTAGGCTTCTTAACCCAAAATAACTTCCATGCAGAAGACAGCAAAAACAGTGCACTTCATTTTCTAAGACACCTAAAGCTACCACAACGTCTGCGAGTTAGGTGAGCTCTGTGAATTAGGCTAGGGATTTGCAACCACTTAGCAAGTTCTAAGTAACTGTAGGAGATCCCATAGACTGCCAATCGTGTTTCATCTGGGGACAGATCCCCTGTCCTGGGGATTTAAGTGTGTTTGCCTGCCCAGAGTTGACACAGACGACTGTCCCTGGAGCTTCCTTTCCTCCTGCTGGTATTAAGTGCTTCGAATTATCGGGATTTTCCTACCCATCTGACACATTCCATTGAAAATTCAGGGATACGCCTGTATGTGACTATTTATTGGCAAGTAATTGTGAAATAGGCCAGAGATCTACCAGCTTCCTTTAATTAATGTAAATACTTAGCAAGGACCTCCTGCGTTCTAGGGATTGTTGTGGGGGGGGCAACAAACAAACCAGATAAACCCTGCCCTGAGGCACCCCTCGTCTTGTCTGGGGGTGGAGGTGGGGCAGGCCTGAGACAGAAGAAACAGGTGAAATGCACTTCAAAGCCAGATGCTGGTCAGTGTCTTGGAGAATTCTAAAGTAGGGAGGAGGGATGGGGTGACTTTTAAATGTGGTGATTGCTGAGGAAATGGCCTCTGACAGCCTGGAGGAGGAGCTGGAGCTGGGGGGACAGGCTGGCCAGCCCCTCCACCACACACACCCACACACACACACACCCCCCCCCGAAGGACCCACAAGGACTGTGGTCTCTTAGCGTGTGCGGAGTCATCACAGTGACCCCTAGCAGTGTGACCTGACTTCGTGAGGTCCCCGTTGTCATGGAGATGCTGGGAATAGGAGTATTTGCCACCCTCTAGTGAGGAGCCCCCATCCCATGAGTGCGAAGCCTGAACCGTCCCTTCCCTAATTGGCACCTCTATCCTATTTTCTTCGGCTGACGAAATTCTCGTAAATGTATATTTAATGTGGTGGTGAGATTAGTAGTTCCCCCCCCCATCTCCCAAAGATCATCAAATCTCTGGGGGATCTTTCATACCTAAAGGTGATCTCCCTGGTCCTATTATGCTGTTTTGTTTTTGCTTTTTTTCTTTTTCTTGAAAGACCTAATTGTGGAGTTTTTTCCCCCTTCTATGAATCCCAAGTTAGGAACTAAAATGGAAGACGGGCTTCTGGCTCTCGCTGCAGCAGATGGGATAATTCTACAGGTGATTGCCCTGGAGGTCTGCAAGGGAAGGAGAGCGGCACCGTTAGACTAACACAGCTCCGTTATTGACTAATGACGAACAGCGTCGCCTTGCCTTGCCACCTTAAAACAGACACAGGGATTTGCTACTCTATTTGTTTTATAAAATATGCATTGAGAGCAACACCAAAATGCTGAATGACAAGTGACCCTCAGAGCCCGCCTGGTATGCACTGCGTTGGCTTGCCAGTATTTCTCAGAGACTTATTTGATTCTAATTCAGTAGGATTTTTAACCCCGACATTTTGAAATCTTGCTTCGAAAGTCCATGTTATTCCCATTAACATCAGTGAGTTTTTCACATATCTAAATATCTAATATCGTGCTTTGAGAGTTGAAGCCCAGCCTGCTCTTTTCAAACAAGGGAGCTCACCACATGCTGGAGTTCTGCAGTGATGTGACATGTCCTGGAAGAAATTATCTTTCAAGAAAGTAAGTTTAGCTGATTGAAATGAAATTAACACCACATTTCTGTGTCATAATGTATTAACCTGATTGGCTAGCTGGATTCCAGCCTGTGTTTACAAACATCCTGAGCCTAGATGGGCCCTTCCTCAGTGTCCTTAACTGCTGTTCTCACCCTTAGCTCTCGTGCCCAACCCTAACGCTGAAAACGCCCCCTATAGGCCACCGTAAGTTGTAGCATTCGAGGCCTCCCAGGTGTCGCTGGATTTCCTTGTATACATTTTAGCTTCATCTGTGGCATAGGTACAATTTAATGTTATCTTAATACACTCGTTTTGGATTTTGTGGGTGCAACCATAACAACAAAAATCCTTCGTTTTGATGACTTCATGTTGTTTCAGAAGATACTCGAGGCCGGGCGCAGTGGCTCACGTCTGTAATCCCAACATTTTGGGAGGCTGAGGTGGGTGGATTACCTGAGGTCAGGAGTTCGAGACCAGCCTGGCCAACACAATGAAACCCCGTCCCTGCTAAAAATACAAAAATTACCCGGGTGTGGTGGTGCACACCTGTAGTCTCAGCTACTCGGGAGGCTGAGGCAGGATAATTGCTTGAAGCTGGGAGGCAGAGGTTGCAGTGAGCCGAGATCGCACCACTGCACTCCAGCCTGGGTCGCAGAGCAAGACTCCCCGTCTTTAAAAAAAAAAAAAAAAAAAAAAAAAAGATACTCCGATGTAGCTGTCTCTGCCTTGGTTGTTTTCCAAATGCGTTTGCTTGAAGATAGAACAGATCCTCCCTGTATCCACGGCATAAGGGAGTTAGCTTCGTGGCAAACTCTCTGGAGAGCACAGGCCATTGTACCTGCTCATGAGAACAGAAGTGGAAGTCGCACAGCATGCATATTAGTTCCGAGGCTGCTAGCATTATTATTTAATGATGAATGAGGGTGTGACATTCTGAAGAGTAGTTTAGCCTGAAAATATTCCGTGAGTAGCTGCCAGGAAAGCTTTTCTGGAACAGTATGAAACTTCAGAAAAAGTGTTCTGAAATTTATAGACTGACACAAAAACAGAAGTAAAAGTCTAAATTGAACCAAAGTCCTCCTTAAAGATTGAAATTGAGTAATGGCGAATGCCCAGCACCTGATACTTGGGCACAGGGGACGGGGCATAGGGTGGTCATCTGAATATCTCTGCCCCACTCCCGAGCTCTCTATGGTATTAGTAGATGCTGGGAGATGAGGCCGTGTTTTCTCTTTCATCACCTGTGCAGTGAAGGATTTGCGTGGTCTTTGGTGCTTTTCTTCTAAATAAGGAACAATTATTTCATGCGACATTTTGGTTTTTTACTGCCAATTCCAACAACCATTTGTCTTTTCAGAACTAAGTTTATAACTTCCTCTTTCTGTCCTGTCGCTTTTACCCCATTCTGATTTTTCATCTCACTGCCAATTGTGGTTTCATTTCTGAGCACTCATTTATTAATCCTTCGTTTTCATTTCCCAGAACACGTGCTGGTGTAAATCTTTTTGCAGTTAAAGTATTACATTAACCTTTTTGATAGCATGGGGTGGTATCGTGGTGGATGGGCGAGGGCTGTTCGTCTGTGGTCTGTCTCAGGGGTTCTAGTTGGAAGGCGTCCTGCAGCCATTTCTTCAGAGGCTAAGGTGTGGGGGAGCACCTTGGGGAGGAAGAAAACATAGTTTCTACCCTTACGAAACTGATACCCCATCAAACTTGAGATTAAAACAGAAAAAACACCCAAGAACCTACAGAGCACTGCAGAGAGGCCTTGGGACCTCTGACAGAGTCAGTGGGGAGTCCGCTGGGAAGGGCGGCTTTTCTGTCCCGGCAGCCTGGCTTCCTCTTCAGCATGCTGAGGGGCATGGAGCCCTCCACCATTATCTGAATTGATTCCATCTTTCTCTCCTGCCTCTGCTGTGGGTTTCCATAATGTGAAATTAATGCATGTGCTTAGGTTAGGGGGAGCAACCCCTCAGAAATATGCAAAGACTTCAAGGGAGACCTTTTCTTTTCACAAAGAGGAAGATTGCCACCCCCAACACGCACACACACACACACACACACACACACAAAAGCACATGCACATCACACGTGCACGCACGGTTTGCGTAGCCAGAGGAGGGCGTATCTCTTTCTGGAGAATGTTTGTATGTCACTGTTGATTTTACATTGTTTTTCCTTTTTGACTTGAAAATTTTTAAAGTAACACAAATTTATTATTTAAAAAACTTCAACTGTAGAAGTACAGCCATAAAATCCTCTTTCCAGAAGCAATCAATCTTAGTCCTTTGGAATGCAACCTTATAAATCTGTTTCTGTTGTAAATATACTTCCCCGTTCTTACCTGCCTTTACCTGAAAAGTACATAGTATATTCTTTTGTGAGTAGGACTTTAACTTCCTAATATATCATAGGCTTTCCATAGCTGGTTCTGTATTATGGATTACTGTAATTTATTAACTCTTCCCACTTTGAGTGGAAATTTAGTTTATTTCCAACTTTTTTTTTGCTTTTATGGTGTTATGAACATTTGTGTATGTCTGTATTTCTGTGCTATGTGCAAGTATTTCTGTGGGATAGACGTCTAGGAGAGGAATTGTTTGGCCGAAGGGCGTACACATTTAAATTTCACGGGTGCAGCCCAGACCCCCCTCATAAGGCTGTACCAGCTCATACTCTCAGCAGTAATAAAGACGCATCCATTTCTCACACCGCTGCAAACAGAGGATTTCTAAAATGGCTTTTTATCTTTTCAAAAAGCTTACATTTGACAACTATTGATGTGCAACTTTTTGTGTTTATTAGCCAATTATATTTTCTTCTCCTTTGATTTACTTATATATATTCTTTGCTTTTTTCCGTTATTTCTTTTTATTTTAGTAACTCTACAGTATGGCTACTAGTCCTTTGTCTAACAAGTTATACATATCTTATTCTAGTCTCTTCTCTTAGCAGTTTAGTGGTGTCTTTTAGTCATGCTGGAGTTTTAAACTTTTCCACAGTTTAATCTGACAATCCATTTATTGGAGTTTCCAGTTTTGAGTCCTGCTTTGAAGCACCATTACCACCGTAAGATTTCAAAAAAGGATTATCTTGACTTACGGTTTTGTTTTAATATTTTTAATTTACTGATAATTTGCTTTTGTGTGACCTGAGACATGATCTGACATAAGGTTTTTCTCCATAGATGGTTTTTCTACACCCTTTCCATAGGCTTTGTTGTCATCTACCCTCATCACTGAAATGCCCCCTTCGTCTTATTCTGACCTTGCATGTGTGTGGGTCTAGAAACAGGCTCTGTTCTGTCCATTGCTATCCCTGGGCCAGCTCTTCCCTGATAGGAATGTGGCTCTGCAGACAGTTCCACATGTAGACATGTGTCCTTTTTCAGTCTTGTCTGTAAATAAGAATGGGGGTGGGGACACAGGAGGTAGGATCATAAACAAATAGTCTGACAGAACAGGGATAATAAAAATTTTAAAAAAGAGGAGTTGGGGGAAGTAGAATAAGATCGTGGCCTGTTGTATAGGTCATAGGTAGGAGTCAAAGGAAACTATTTCAAGCTCACCAGGAAGTGGAAGGTTAGGCAAGGAAAAAAAGGAATTAAAATAATAAGGTGACCAGTCATCCCAGCTCGCCTGTGACTGAGGGGCCTCCCAGGACATGGAACTTTCCGTTTTAATGCTGGGAAAATCCTGGATAAACTGGGACAAGTTGGTCATCCTAGATTACAGACACTATGAAAGATATACACGAATATACCACTAGAATAAAAACACTTTAGAAATATTAACCTAAAAGAAAAAGCAAAGCAGGCTAAGCAGAGAGACACAGTAAACCTCACTGTAATTCCAGCATCAGCCAACAAGACAAAGCGGAAGCTGTGTCAGGAACTGTCAGGGGCTTAGCTGCTTCTGGAAATGAAATTTCATGTTGGCCTGGTAAGGCCACGCGTAGCTCAGCATGTGTGAGCAGCACACCTGAAACACGGTGATTCACAAGGGAAGGGCAAAGGGGTGGGCAGCGATTAATCAGGCACATGAAACCACAGGGAAGCAGGGTTGCCATCTTGGGATTAGACCAAGCAGAAATCAGGCTAAAAAGGCATTATCAGAGACAAATGAGAACACCTTAAAATGCTAAAAGTCACACTCATAATGAAGATAAAACCCATGTAACACAGAAACCACCTGTATAAAGCAGAACCTACAGCATATACAAAGAGAAATAGAAACACGGAAATGTTCAGAGATTTAACACACCATTACACTGAGACCTTGTCTCAGTACAAGACAGGTCAAGCGGCCACAAGAAAGGAATGATACAGGAAATCCAAACAACCTATCCCATCACAGATACATACTGAAATGAAATACATTCGCTGGGTAGAAAATACATCTTTTTCTCAGCATACATGGAATATTTACAAAAACTTATCAAAAACTAGGTTACAAAGAAAAGTGTCATAAAAGAATTTTTACAATCAACATTCTCTGATCACAGTGCAATAAAACTATAAATTGTTAACAGAAACAAGGCCCATCCACCTAGAAACTTAAAACTTATTCTTGAATGAAAGTATAAATATAAACCAACATAATAGAATGTCTGTAAAATAATAACTCTGTGTATCAAAGGCATAGTTAATGCAATGATTAGAGAATTCATGACTGTAGACACATATACCAGTAAAAATGTGGGAAGAAAAATAAATGGAATTAATACCAAACTCAGAAAACTATGAAAAATTAAAAGGGAAGCCAAAGAAAAGTATAGGAGAGGAAATAATGGAAGCAGAAAATAATGAAGTAGAGAAGGAAAAAGCATTTATTTAATCAATCAAATTCTAGTTTCTTTGAAAAAGAAATTAAACAGACAAATCATTAGTTATTTTATTCAAGGAAAAAATGGGGAAACACAAATATATAAAATGAGAATGACAACAGGGAAATAAGTATTGATACAGAAGTTTTTAAAAAGCACAAGAGACTAATTTGCAAATAAATATGAAAACATTTTTGAAGTGCATAATTAGGAAAAATCCAGTTTTAGCAAAATTAACCCCAGTAGAGATAGAAAGCTTAAATAAACCAATTTACATGGAAGAAATAGAGAACATTTTCAAAGAACTACCTCACAAAATGGGTCTGGTCCCAGTTGCTTTCACAGGGGAATTCTAGTAAATCTTTTGTGTAGATGATTCTAATGATACATAAATTGTTTAAAAGCATAAGAAATGAAGGGAAACATCCCATATTCTTTTTTTTTTTTGAGATGGAGTCTCACTCTGTTGCCCAGACTGGAGTGCAGTCGCACGATCTCGGCTCACTGCAAGCTCCGCCTCCCAGGTTCACGCCATTCTCCTGCCTCAGCCTCCCGAGTAGCTGGGACTACAGGTGCCCGCCACCACACCCGACTAATTTTTTGTATTTTTAGTAGAGACGGGGTTTCACCGTGTTAGCCAGGATGGTCTCGATCTCCTGACCTCGTGATCCACCCACCTCGGCCTCCCAAAGTGATGGGATTACAGGCATGAGCAACCGCACCCGGCCATGTCCTGTATGTTTTAAGAAGCAAGTATGAATTGAAAACTAAACTTGATAAAGATAGTATATTACAAAGAAAATAAAAACTAATCTCACATGGGAATATTGATGCAGAAATCCTAACTAATATTAGTGAATAGATTCCGACACCTCATTAGTAGTATAATATACCTCAACAAATATACCATTTCTATGCCCAGGAATGCAAGGGTAGTTTGGTATTAGGAAATCTATTCATTGCATTGCAGATGAATACTATAATCATGCAAAAAGGAAGGAAAAAAGTACCAATGCAAGTAAATTAAACACTGTACTCTGATGACATGTACTCAATTGTAGGAGGAAAACTACAAATATTCTTCTTAATAACTTTGTTTTTCATAGTGGTGTGAAATTATTTCATGTGTATGTAGATTGAGAAAATGACTCAGTGTGTTGATGTTTGGGAGAACCCCCTGTGAAGAAGAGGGACAATGATGCGGAATAGGGGTCAAGAAGGAAGAAGGTGCAGTTGGCTTGGAATCAGCACCATCTGTATGGACTCATTATTTCTCAAACATGCACATATGTTCTTCCAGCTCTAGCTAGAACTAAAAAGGCCTAGAGGCAGTAATACCCCAGTCACAAAGAACACACATAGTTCACAGTCTTATTTCCAAAATACCATGCACCACTGAAAGGATCTTGTGCAACTTGGAGAAATGGCTGATTCCAGGATGGGGGCAGCAAAGACACAAAAGGAGCCTAGAACAAGAAGAATGATAAGGAGGATGAGAAGGAAGAATACAAAATGAGCCCAGAATTAGCGGTGGGGAGGAGAAGCCAGTTTTTAAAATGGGCAAAACATTGGACCAGGCACTTCACCAAAGAATGCGTTTAAATGGAAGATAAGCATATGAAAATACACTCAACGACTTTGCTCTTTTTAAAGGAAAACTAAAACCACAAGGAGATTCCACTACATGCTTATTAGAATGGCTATAGTGAACTGACTGCGCCAAGTGCTAATGAAGTTGCAGAGCAGCCGGAGTCCATTGCGGGCGAAAATGCTCAATTACGGCTGCCAAGGTGACAGTCGGGCAGGTTTAAAAAATAAAGTTGAACATACACTTACCGTATGGCGCAGAAATCTGACTTAAATGTTTACTCAAGTGAACAAAAACAAATACCCACTCACACACCCACGCACTCCCTCACTCTTCACCCACGCACCCACTCAACCAACCACTCGTTCACTCACCCCCCATGTACCCACTCCACTCCCCCACCCATCCTCTCCCCTCCCCCACCCATCCTCTCCCCTCTCCCAACTCTCTCTCTCTCACTCACTCTCTTTCTCTCTCACTCTCTTTCTCTCACTCTCTTTCTCTCACTCTCACTCTCTCTCTCTCTCTCTCACTCTCACACACACACACACACACACACACACACACACACACACTCTCTCTCTCTCTCTCTCTCTCTCTCTTTCTCTCTCTCTCTCACACTCTCACACACTGCAGTGGCTTTACTCAGAGTCTCTCCAAGCCTTAAACAGCCATTCCCTCACTTGGAGAACTGAGTAGGTAGATAAGCCGTAGTTCATCCGTACCGTGCAGTTCAGATCAGCCCTGAGAAAGGAGCAGACAGTTGATACATACAACATCACGAATGACTCTCAAGGCATTATGCATTTGATAGGGAAAGAAGCCAGACGCTGAGATGACATGATGACATTACTCCACTTACAGGACTGACTGGGGGAGGCAAAACCACTGGGACAGCGAATCAGTGGTTGCGAGGGGTGGGATTGAGGGGGAGAGAGGTTGCCTCTAAAGGGCTACAGGAAGTACTTGGGATGATGGAACTCTGACTTGATCTTAGTGATGGTCATGTGACTGTAGGTGTTTGTCAGAACTTACAGAACTAAACACCAACAAGGGTGAGTTGCACTTTATGTAAAAAATGTTAATGTCCTGAAAGACAAAGGCTGTAAAACTGTTCCAGCTTGAGGGAGACTGAAGAAACATGATGACTGAATACAATGTGTGAGCCTGTACTCCAGGGAAAGTGTACTGTGAGGGAGACATATTGGGACAATTGACAAAATTGGCTATGGATTATATGTTAGATAAAAGCACTGTGTTGATGTAGAATTTCCTCAGTTTGACAACTGTACTGTATTATGGTTACCTAAGAGAATATTCTTTTTCTTAGGAAATAAGATGTGTGATATACACACAGTAACTCTGAAATGGTTCACACCAACAAATAATAATGTATGTGTGGGGAGGGAGGGGGAGAGAAAGAGAAAACAGTGGCAAGATGGTAAAAACAGGTGAATCCGGGTAAAGAATATACCGGTGTTCTCTGTATTCTTGTAACTTTTCTGTAAGTTTGAAGTCATTTGAAACAAATTTTAACTATTTCAATGTTCTTGCTCATGTATCTTTTTCCATGTTTTAGAATGCATTTGTCAACTTTCACGTTTTAAAAATCCAGTTACAGTTTTGATTCAGGGTGCATTCACTATGTACATTAATTTGGGATCACAATGAATTTGTGTTAATTTTGAGAAAATTTATATTTTGGATATTTTCCTATCTAGGAATATGCTGTTTTTTCACTTATTCAGCACTTTTTTAATGTCTTTCCATAAAATTTTATACTGTGAGCCATAGAACTCATATTTTTTTGCTATGTTTAGTCATATATATTTTTTAACATTTGTTTTATAAATGAGCTCTTTTTGCCTCATTGAAATTACTAATTTATTATTTCTGAAATACAGAAAAGCTGTTGACTTTTATATTTGGGCATTCTGCTAAATTCTCTTATTAGTTCTAACATCAATTTATTCTCTTTAACTTTCTCAAATAATACCTGGAAATAATGACAATTTTGTTTTTTCCTTCCTAATATTTGTATCTGTTGTTTCTTCATCTTGTCATGTGTTGACCAGAACCTAGACAACAATGCTGAAAGTAGTGATACTGTTGATGGGATGTGCCTACCCAACAGTTGTAGAAGTTTGTGTTTGTGATGTTTACTACTTATGGAACGTAAGGTAATTAACAGGTGATTGCTGGAAGTTCTTGGCTTGGTCCCCACAGCTGAGAAGCATTTATGATTTACTGAAAACCAGCGCATGTTGAAAGCTTCCCAGCCTTACATAACTGAGATTCACTTGGACTGTCATATTGCCAAAAATGTACTCAAACCCTGAAATTGTATCCATACCATCTTGGGAATCAGTTTTTGAAGTGTCACCCGTTGTTTCTAACCATTTTTGTTATGAAGATAATACACATGGAGAGAAGCGCCCGCAATGAATCTTTGTGTAACCATCATGCAGATCAAGAGACAAACCATGGCGGCCCCTCAGAACTCTGCTTTGTGTTCCCTCCCATCTTTTGCTGCTGCTGCTCCCAGAGGTAACCCTATTCAGACTTTTCTGGGTTTTCTTAGTAATCAGTTTCTAAACCAGTCATTCCTGGGACAGTCGTTTCTCTCCCATAAGAACATGAAGATATTCTCCTATTTTTGTAGACCATAGGTTGGCAAACTTTTTTCTGTAAAGGACTAAGCAGTAAATATTTTAAGCTTTGTGGACCACAGATAGTCTCTGCTACATATTCATCTTTTTTTTTTAAGAGTAACCTTTAGAAGTATAAAAATCATTCTTAGATTCTGGGCCACAGTTGGTCCACAGGCTGTGGTTTGCCTGTTCCTGTTCTAGAAGTTACAGTTATTTGCTCCCACATTTACAGTTATGATTTCATTGCAGTTGGTTTTGTTTTTTGTTGTTTGGGTTTATAGCAGGAGATACGGGCCATCTCTAAATGGATATTTATTCATGTTGAGAAGTCCATTCATTCCCCATGTGTATGCAGTGAACCCTTTGTCACAAGTGAAATGAGTCTGTTTCTCAGTTGTCAATTCCATTTTATTGTCCTATTTGCTTATTCTCCCATGATACCACACTACTTTAATTATTGTAGCTTTATAACAAATTTTCTTTTTTTTTATTTATTATTATTATTATACTTTAAGTTCTAGGGTACATGTGCATAGCGTTCAGGTTTGTTACATATGTATACTTGTGCCATGTTGGTGTGCTGCACCCATCAACTCGTCAGCACCCATCAACTCGTCATTTACATCAGGTATAACTCCCAATGCAATCCCTCCCCCCTCCCCCCTCCCCATGATAGGCCCCGGTGTGTGATGTTCCCCTTCCCAAGTCCAAGTGATCTCATTGTTCAGTTCCCACCTATGAGTGAGAACATGCGGTGTTTGGTTTTCTGTTCTTGTGATAGTTTGCTGAGAATGATGGTTTTCAGCTGCATCCATGTCCCTACAAAGGACACAAACTCATCCTTTTTTATGGCTACATAGTATTCCATGGTGTATATGTGCCACATTTTCTTAATCCAGTCTGTCACTGATGGACATTTGGGTTGATTCCAAGTCTTTGCTATTGTGAATAGTGCTGCAATAAACATACGTGTGCATGTGTCTTTATAGCAGCATGATTTATAATCCTTTGGGTATATACCCAGTAATGGGATGGCTGGGTCATATGGTACATCTAGTTCTAGATCCTTGAGGAATCACCATACTGTTTTCCATAGTGGTTGAACTAGTTTACAATCCCACCAACAGTGTAAAAGTGTTCCTATTTCTCCACATCCTCTCCAGCACCTGTTGTTTCCTGACTTTTTAATGATCGCCATTCTAACTGGTGTGAGATGGTATCTCATTGTAGTTTTGATTTGCATTTCTCTGATGGCCAGTGATGATGAGCATTTTTTCATGTGTCTGTTGGCTGTATGAATGTCTTCTTTTGAGAAATGTCTGTTCATATCCTTTGCCCACTTTTTGATGGGGTTGTTTGTTTTTTTCTTGTAAATTTGAGTTCTTTGTAGGTTCTGGATATTAGCCCTTTGTCAGATGAGTAGATTGCAAAAATTTTCTCCCATTCTGTAGGTTGCCTGTTCACTCTGATGGTGGTTTCTTTTGCTGTGCAGAAGCTCTTTAGTTTAATTAGATCCCATTTGTCAATTTTGGCTTTTGCTGCCGTTGCTTTTGGTGTTTTAGACATGAAGTCTTTGCCCATGCCTATGTCCTGAATGGTACTACCTAGGTTTTCTTATAGGGTTTTTATGGCATTAGGTCTAACATTTAAGTCTCTAATCCATCTTGAATTAATTTTCATATAAGGAGTAAGGAAAGGATCCAGTTTCAGCTTTCTACTTATGGCTAGCCAATTTTCCCAGCATCATTTATTAAATAGGGAATCCTTTCCCCATTTCTTGTTTTTGTCAGGTTTGTCAAAGATCAGATGGCTGTAGATGTGTGGTATTATTTCTGAGGACTCTGTTTTGTTCCATTGGTCTATATGTCTGTTTTGGTACCAGTACCATGCTGTTTTGGTTACTGTAACCTTGTAGTATAGTTTGAAGTCAGGTAGTGTGATGCCTCCAGCTTTGTTCTTTTGACTTAGGATTGTCTTGGCAATGCGGGCTCTTTTTTGGTTCCATATGAACTTTAAAGCAGTTTTTTCCAATTCTGTGAAGAAACTCTTTGGTAGCTTGATGGGGATGGCATTGAATCTATAAATAACCTTGTGCAGTATGGCCATTTTCACGATATTGATTCTTCCTATCCATGAGCATGGTATGTTCTTCCATTTGTTTGTGTCCTCTTATTTCACTCAGCAGTGGTTTGTAGTTCTCCTTGAAGAGGTCCTTTACATCCCTTGTAAGTTGGATTCCTAGGTATTTTATTCTCTTTGAAGCAATTGTGAATGGAAGTTCATTCATGATTTGGCTCTCTGTTTGTCTGTTACTGGTGGATAAGAATGCTTGTGATTTTTGCACATTAATTTTGTATCCTGAGACTTTGCTGAAGTTTCTTATCAGCTTAAGGAGATTTTGGGCTGAGACAATGGGGTTTTCTAAATATACAATCATGTCATCTGCAAAGAGGGACAATTTGACTTCTTCTTTTCCTAACTGAATACCCTTGATTTCTTTCTCTTGCCTGATTGCCCTAGCCAGAACTTCCAACACTATGTTGAATAGGAGTGGTGAGAGAGGGCATCCCTGTCTTGTGCCAGTTTTCAAAGGGAATTTATCCAGTTTTTGCCCATTCAGTATGATATTGGCTGTGGGTTTGTCATAAATAGCTCTTATTATTTTGAGGTACGTTCCCTCAATACCAAATTTATTGAGCGTTTTTAGCATGAAAGGCTGTTGAATTTTGTCAAAAGCCTTTTCTGCATCTATTGAGATAATCATGTGGTTCTTGTCTTTGGTTCTGTTTATATGCTGGATTACGTTTATTGATTTGCGAATGTTGAACCAGCCTTGCATCCCAGGGATGAAGCCCACTTGATCATGGTGGATAAGCTTTTTGATGTGCTGCTGAATCCGGTTTGCCAGTATTTTATTGAGGATTTTTGCATCAATGTTCATCAGGGATATTGGTCTAAAATTCTTTTTTTTTGTTGTGTCTCTGCCAGGCTTTGGTATCAGAATGATGTTGGCCTCATAAAATGAGTTAGGGAGGATTCCCTCTTTTTCTATTGATTGGAATAGTTTCAGAAGGAATGGTACCAGCTCCTCCTTGTACCTCTGGTAGAATTCAGCTGTGAATCCATCTGGTCCTGGACTTTTTTTGGTTGGTAGGCTATTAATTATTGCCTCAATTTCAGAGCCTGCTATTGGTCTATTCAGGGATTCAACTTCTTCCTGGTTTAGTCTTGGAAGAGTGTAAGTGTCCAGGAAATTATCCATTTCTTCTAGATTTTCTAGTTTATTTGCGTAGAGGTGTTTATAGTATTCTCTGATGGTAGTTTGTATTTCTGTGGGGTCGGTGGTGATATCCCCTTTATCATTTTTTATTGCGTCGATTTGATTCTTCTCTCTTTTCTTCTTTATTAGTCTTGCTAGCGGTCTGTCAATTTTGTTGATCTTTTCAAAAAACCAACTCCTGGATTCATTGATTTTTTGGAGGGTTTTTTGTGTCTCTATCTCCTTCAGTTATTTCTGCTCTGATCTTAGTTATTTCTTGCCTTCTGCTAGCTTTTGAATGTGTTTGCTCTTGCTTCTCTAGTTCCTTTAATTGTGATGTTAGAGTGTCAATTTTAGATCTTTCCAGCTTTCTCTTGTGTGCATTTAGTGCTATAAATTTCCCTCTACACACTACTTTAAATGTGTCCCAGAGATTCTGGTATGTTGTATCTTTGTTCTCATTGGTTTCAAAGAACATCTTTATTTCTGCCTTCATTTCGTTATGTACCCAGTAGTCATTCAGGAGCAGGTTGTTCAGTTTCCATGTAGTTGAGCGGTTTTGATTGAGTTTCTTAGTCCTGAGTTCTAGTTTGATTGCACTGTGGTCTGAGAGACAGTTTGTTATAATTTCTGTTCTTGTACATTTGCTGAGGAGTGCTTTACCTCCAATTATGTGGTCGATTTTGGAGTAAGTACGATGTGGTGCTGAGAAGAATGTATATTCTGTTGATTTGGGGTGGAGAGTTCTATAGATGTCTATTAGGTCTGCTTGCTGCAGAGATGAGTTCAATTCCTGGATATCCTTGTTAACTTTCTGTCTCGTTGATCTGTCTAAGGTTGACAGTGGAGTGTTGAAGTCTCCCATTATTATTGTATGGGAGTCTAAGTCTCTTTGTAAATCTCTAAGGACTTGCTTTATGAATCTGGGTGCTCCTGTATTGGGTGCATATATATTTAGGATAGTTAGTTCTTCCTGTTGAATTGATCCCTTTACCATTATGTAATGGCCTTCTTTGTCTCTTTTGATCTTTGATGGTTTAAAGTCTGTTTTATCAGAGACTAGTATTGCAACCCCCGCTTTTTTTTGTTCTCCATTTGCTTGGTAAATCTTCCTCCATCCCTTTATTTTGAGCCTATGTATGTCTCTGCATGTGAGATGGGTCTCCTGAATACAGCACACTGATGGGTCTTGACTCTTTATCCAGTTTGCCAGTCTGTGTCTTTTAATTGGAGCATTTAGTCCATTTACATTTAAGGTTAATATTGTTATATGTCAACTTGATCCTGCCATTATGATATTAACTGGTTATTTTGCTCGTTAGTTGATGCAGTTTCTTCCTAGCCTCGATGGTCTTTACATTTTGGCATGTTTTTGCAATGGCTGGTACCGGTTGTTCCCTTCCATGTTTAGTGCTTCCTTCAGGGTCTCTTGTAAGGCAGGCCTGGTGGTGACAAAATCTCTAAGCATTTGCTTATCTGTAAAGGATTTTATTTCTCCTTCACTTATGAAACTTAGTTTGGCTGGATATGAAATTCTGGGTTTAAAATTCTTTTCTTTAAGAATGTTGAATATTGGCCCCCACTCTCTTCTGGCTTGTAGAGTTTCTGCCAAGAGATCTGGTGTTAGTCTGATGGGCTTCCCTTTGTGTGTAACCTGACCTTTCTCTCTGGCTGCCCTTAAGATTTTTTCCTTCATTTCAACTTTGGTGAATCTGGCAATTATGTGTCTTGGAGTTGCTCTTCTCGAGGAGTATCTTTGTGGCGTTCTCTGTATTTCCTGAATTTGAATGTTGGCCTGCCCTACTAGGTTGGGGAAGTTCTCCTGGATGATATCCTGAAGAGTGTTTTCCAACTTGGTTCCATTTTCCCCCTCACTTTCAGGCACCCCAATCAGACGTAGATTTGGTCTTTTACATAATCCCATACTTCTTGCAGGCTTTGTTCATTTCGTTTTCTTCTTTTTTCTTTAGGTTTGTCTTCTCACTTCATTTCATTCATTTGATCCTCAATCGCTGATACTCTTTCTTCCAGTCGATCGAGTCGGTTACTGAAGCTTGTGCATTTGTCACATATTTCTCTTGTCATGGTTTTCATCTCTGTCATTTCGTTTATGACCTTCTTTGCATTAATTACTCTAGCTATCAATTCTTCCACTCTTTTTTCAAGATTTTTAGTTTCTTTGCGCCTGGTACGTAATTCCTCCTTTAGCTCTGAGAAGTTTGATGGACTGAAGCCTTCTTCTCTCATCTCGTCAAAGTCATTCTCCGTCCAGCTTTGATCCGTTGCTGGCGATGAGCTGCGCTCCTTTGCAGGGGGAGATGCGCTCTTATTTTTTGAATTTCCAGCTTTTTTGCCCTGCTTTTTCCCCATCTTTGTGGTTTTATCTGCCTCTGGTCTTTGATGATGGTGACGTACTGATGGGGTTTTGGTTTAGGTGTCCTTCCTGTTTGATAGTTTTCCTTCTAACAGTCAAGACCCTCAGCTGTAGGTCTGTTGGAGATTGCTTGAGGTCCACTCCAGACCCTGTTTGCCTGGGTATCAGCAACAGAGGCTGCAGAAGGTAGAATATTTCTGAACAGCGAGTGTACCTGTCTGATTCTTACTTTGGAAGCTTCCTCTCAGGGGTGTACTCCACCGTGTGAGGTGTGGGGTGTCAGACTGCCCCTAGTGGGGGATGTCTCCCAGTTAGGCTACTCAGGGGTCAGGGACCCACTTGAGCAGGCAGTCTGTCCCTTCTCAGATCTCAACCTCCGTGTTGGGAGATCCACTGCTCTCTTCAAAGCTGTCAGAGTTGTTTGCGTCTGCAGAGGTTTCTGCTGTTGTTGTTGTTGTTGTTGTTTAGCTGTGCCCTGTCTCCAGAGGTGGAGTCTACAGAGACAGGCAGGTTTCCTTGAGCTGCTGTGAGCTCCACCCAGTTCGAGCTTCCCAGCGGCTTTGTTTACCTACTTAAGCCTCAGCAATGGCGGGCGCCCCTCCCCCAGCCTCGCTGCTGCCTTGCCGCGAGATCGCAGACTGCTGTGCTAGCAATGAGGGAGGCTCCGTGGGTGTGGGACCCTCCCGGCCAGGTGTGGGATATAGTCTCCTGGTGTGCCCTTTTGCTAAGATCCTTGGTAGAGTGCAGTATTGGGGTGGGAGTTACCCGATTTTCCAGGTGTTGTGTGTCTCAGTTCCCCTGGCTAGGAAAAGGGATTCTCTTCCCCCTTGCACTTCTCAGGTGAGGCATGCCTCGCCCTGCTTCAGCTCTCGCTGGTCGGGCTGCAGCAGCTGACCAGCACCGATTGTCCGGCACTCCCTAGTGAGATGAACCCAGTACCTCAGTTGAAAATGCAGAAATCACCGGTCTTCTGTGTCGCTCGCGCTCAACAAATTTTCATATCTAGTAGAGAAAGTACTTCATTTGTTCTTTTTACAACTGTCTTGATTATTCTTGGTTAAGACATTTCCATTTGTATATAAATGAATGAGTTTGTCACATTTCAGTTTCAGAGTAATTTTTAAAAGAACTTTTTCTTTTTGAAATGTAGAGAAAGTTTTTTAAAATCTTTTTCTTTTTGAAATTGTAGAGAAACATCTCTACATTTTTGAGTCATCAAATCGGTGAACATATTATAGTCCTCCGTTTGTTGAGGTTGTCTTAATTTTTCTCATTCATGACTTAAAGCTTTTCCCTGCAGAAGTCTTGCATACATTTTATTGGATTTATTATTAGGTAGATGGATATTTAAATATATATAATCTATTGTGTTATGCATTTATTAATTGGTAGTGCTTCCTTAAATGTTTGTTGGAGCATGCTGCTGAAAGCATCTTGGCTTATAAATTTACTTAGAAGATTTTAAAATTATAGAACACTAGGTTTCCTAACATCTTTGTCTTTTTTAAAATCAACTTATTTTGTTTTACTGCAATTTTTTTAAGACACAGGGTCTCACTATGTTTCCCAGACTGGCTTCGAATTCCTGGACTCAAGCAATCCTCCCACCTTAGCCTCGTAAACAGCTGGAACTATGGACGCACAACACTGTGCCCAGCTTTCATTTCCTTTTTTCCTGATCTTTCAGTTGCTTACCAATTTTACTCATCCTTTTAGTGACCCCACTTCTGGTTTTACTGCTTTCTCTCGTTTTTTTGTTTGTTTTCTGGTTCATCAGTTTCCTATATGATATAACCCACAGACATACAATTTTATTTGAGCATTTTTATTGCATAGACAGCATTTATAAAATTTTATTAAAGTCTTCTCGACATTTTTCTTTTAGCATGGCATTACACTGCAGATTAATCATTTCCAATTAAAGATTGGGTGGAAGCTCTTCAACTGTACAATTAAAAAGTCTTTGAAATATGGAGATTTCCTTTTGTACTTGCCTAGGGATCCACAAAGAACAAAACACTACTAGAATAGTAATTTGTGCTCAGAAATTATATCCAGTGTAAATTTGTGTGGGAATAGAAATCTGGAGAAGTATATGAAGCAGCTGATGTTTCTTATGATTCAGTTGTTACTTTTCATAACAATAACTTTACTGAATTTTAAGCATATAGTTACTGTTTTGCCTTGTAAATTTAGGTTGAATTTATTTTTTAAAAATATAAAGTCTGATTTACAAAGCTGTTTAATGTTTGATAATAATAGTTGAAGGAAATTATTTTGATTCAGAAAAATTTTAATAACCCTGAACCATAAAAATTGCAATAAAACTTTACTACCTCTGCTAAGTCATTGAAGGGCTTTGTGATACAGTACGTCAGGATATCCATCTTCAGTTTCTGACTAAATTTCGTAGAAATGATTGTGATTAGGTCCATGAGCATCAATGAAGTACACCGTTGATTACACTATTCAAATAATGCATGATAGATTCAGATTCACATATTTTATGCAGAGTACCTGCTAGTAGATAATACACTAACCATAGGCCTTATGTTTTCATAAGTTTTTCAGTTTAGCCGACTAATCCTTTTTTGCTTCACACAGTTTCACAACCACCACTTATAACACATCTTAGCAGTTTCCACTTCAGGTTGTACTGAATTAGTACTTTCTCTTTTAAAAAAAAAAAAAAAATCTTTTCTTTCTTTGGATTTTAAAATTTTTTCTTTGAAAATATTCTTGCCATGGTCATAGTTTGCCAGCCAGCCCTTAATCTAGCTTTCAAAATAAGAAACCATAAAGAGAAGAGAAAATTGAAACATAAACCCAGTAGAAAAAAGGCAGTAATGAAGAGCATAAATTAATGAAATGAAAATAGAAAAAAATTTTTGAGAAAATCAAACCAATAGCTTGTTTCAGTTTTGAAGAGATCAATAAAAATGATAAAAAAAAAACTGAGAAAGAGATTACAAATTACCCAAATTGATGTGGAAAGGGGAAATAAGTACAGATCCTACAGACATTAAAAGCTTATAAAGGAAATATTATAAACAGTTATGCCAGTAAATGTGGTAACAGACAAAATGGACAGAATCATTGAAAGACACAAACTATCAAAGCTCTCTCAGGAATTTGTACAACTTAGTTGCTGTGGTGCCTGTATGACTGTACATGTCAGTAGTCATTGAACTGTGTGATAAAAAGGTTTAATTTTTCTGTATGTGAAAATTATCTCAATTTACTTGACTTTAAAATATTGTTTAATGCTGTCAGTATTCATTTGATCTACACCTAGATTTCCTATTTTTATACTTTTCATCCTTTCTGTGTCTGTAGCCTGCTTTCTGTGATGATCCTCCCTCTGCCTGAAGAATACCTTTTCAGCAGTGGCCAGCTGAAACCAGCCAGCTCCAAGAGGCAATTCTTTAATTTACAACAAGAATGTTGTCAGACACCCCCATTAGTAAAAACTGAATTATATAAATTTACCATTAAATACATTATGTTTGGAAAGGTAACACATATTCAAAACTGATTCCTTCCAATTATTGCACTAATTGTACTGTTACCCATACCTGTGAGGCCATTGTTGTGATGCTGTGCTACTGAGAATCTTGTCAGCTCCACATTCAGTGCTGTCACGTTAGTAGCTGGAAGTTAGTCCTGGTAGGAATATTTACACAGCAGAAATTAGCACATGCTACTAATTGGAACTTTATTTGATTATCTAGACCAGAGGTTGGTAAACTATGGCCTGGGGCTGGGGCTGGACATCTTTTATTTATTTATTTATTTATTTATTTATTTATGGTAAATAAGTGTTTATTTGTAGCACGGCCACACTCATTTGTTTATGTCTTGTCTGTGGCTGCTTTCATACCTCAATAGCAGTCAAGTGGGAGTAACTAAGACTTCTGGCCCACAAAACAATATATTTACTATCTGGTCCTTTAAGAAAATGTTTGCCAACCACTGGTCTAGATTTCAAAATGTGATGGAGATGTTAGTAAGGTGCATTCATTTTCAGATGTCTTGTGTGTAACTGTTACATTTTGAATAGCTCCAGAAATTTAACCCCTCTTCCAGTAGTTAAAAGTATCATCTCATTCAGCAAAGAAATCACTCATGTCATTGCTGAACACATGAAGTTCTGACATAACATCTTCAGCTTCTTCACCTCTGTCTTGTCACTTTTCAGGATTCATGTAGAACTATGTGTTCACCAGTTGCAACCACAGATTGGCTATGGATGTGAGTTTGGCGAATATCAACAAAGTCATGCTATAAGAATCAGCTGGCTATACAGAATTTACAACAAAGAATATTGCATATTGAATTATTTGTAAATTGTGTACTTGACATCCTTTATATCAGTAGAATTTATTCTTTAAGAAATGCACATCTACATGCATACCTATTTTGGAATGCCAGTTAAACATTTGTCAGCACACCATTGTCTTTATTTCCTTTCACATGGAATTGCTGGCAAGTTCTGGTTTCAGTTTCTTTTTTAGAAAATGTCTTAATTGTATCTGTATTTTTATATCATATTTTCCTTGTTATAGGGGTCTAGGTTTGCAGTTATTTTGTTCAGAATCCAGATATACTGTGACTTATTCTTCAGACTTCCGTTATCCTTCTTGAGAAGCCAGCTCTTTTTTGAAGTAATGTCTTTTCTCTAAATTGAGATCTGGTTAGGTGTAGACACCTTTTATGTATCTTGCTTTGAGATCACAGGGCTTCCTGAATCTTAGCTCAGTGTCTTTCAACAGTTTAGAATGTTCTCATCTCTTACTTCTTCAGATGTTATTTTTGCTCCATTCTCTTGAATTTCCTTCTTTGAACCCATTTACACATCGGTACACTTCCCTGTATCTTCTCAATCTCTTGGTCTCCGTTGTTTTCCATTATTTTATATCTGTGGGATCCGTTGTGTTGATTTCTTCTGATCTCTCTAACATTTCATTGGTTTTCTTTGCTACTGTGCCTAATTTGGTTTTAAACCCATTCATAGAATACATTATTTCAATGATTTCTCAATTCTAGTATTTTCATATTTTGAGTAGTTGGTGATTCTTTCCTGAATTTTGAGATCTTAGCTTTTTCCTGCTTGAAGGTAGTAAAGCTTAGTTATTTTAAATTACAACACCTGGAATCACTGTGATCTATTTTTAGTCTTTATTTCTGCCATTTTTGTTCATGTTGTCGTATCTCCTCGTGTGTCTAGTTGTTTTTTATTTTATGCCATATTAGTACATTGGAGAAACAGTGTGTAGAAATGACATATTGCCCAGGAGGATGTTTTCTTCCTCTAGCAGTGTTTGGGGCACCAGCAGTGTGGGATCAGCTCATTCTAGTCCTAGGGATTAATACGATCAGAGTGGGACTGCGGTTCCTTTGAGGTTTGCTCTAGTGACAGCTTGCTTTTACTCCTACAGGGTGGCCATTCAGATTCTTCCCCCAAGATGAGGGTGCTCAAAGGACCCTGCAGGACACTATCTGTTGCCTCAGGGCAGTCACGTCTCAGGAATGGTCCTTCATCCCAGGGTGGGGGCAGCTCCTGTGCTGCTGTTTCCTCCTGTATGCTGGCCCAAAATTGTCACTGTCTGCTCTTACAATATGACCCACTCCTTTCTTAAAGCTGAGTTCAAATCACACATCCCAATTTAAAAAAAAATCATGTTGTAAACAACACTAACAACAAATCCACTTTTCTCTCAGCCCTGCCCACCTCCCTATCTTCCTTTCTGAGACACACAGCGTTTCTCTGTAACAAGTAAACTTGTGTGTGTGCAAACCTACCCTCCCACCCCACACTTTATTTTAGTCTCTGTGTCTTGGTTAAGGCGTCTTCCTCACAGTGCTTGCCACCTTGCAGTCGAGCCCAGCTGGTAGATGAAGCTGAGCTCCAGTTCTGCCTGACGCCCTTCCCCATGCCTTGGTATTCTGCTGGAGGCTGGGGGAGGTGAGCACTGGCCAAGGACCAGCCCTCTGGTACTGTCCATATCAGCTTGATGCCCATTCAGGGGGTTGCAAGTTCTCCTGGTCTGGATCTATTAGTTGAAGAAATTGCCACCTTGTAATTTCAAATTAGTGGGAATTAAAAATTTAATGGGATATATATATTTTTTGGATCATATGAAACCATGTTTTATGTGGTATTTAATGTGAGTTTAAATATGTTTACTAAGTATGATTTTTGTTAATATCTCAATTGATGCCTTTCTTTCCTCCTTTCTGCCAAACCCAGTCCTTTCGCTAATATTTTGAAGTATTGATTTGAAGCAGCAGTGTGGTTGTTTCTGTCTGGGTTTGAACGAGTAACTGAATTTTAAATTCTTGACACCTCTTACATATAGCAATTGTCTTGGCTGATGCAGGAAGGCAGCGTCCACATTCCTCTGATTTAGCTCTCTTTGACTCACAGGAAGTTGTTGCCACTGTCTCTTTTTATTAAACTAAATGCCAGAATTCTTTCATGTCATCATAAGATACTAATGCATATTGCTTTGGGGACCAAAGTTGTACAATTTAGAAACCACTCAAATGCTTTTTTATTCTAATTCTTAGGCTACCAATTCCTTAAAATTAGTGTAAACTCTGCACTGACTGTAGTTTGGAAGCTGCATTGTTTGGGTGTGATGTTTCAGTGCTACACACATTAGCAGTGGGAACTGGAAGCCGGTCACGAATCAGCTGTCTGCTTCGGGGATATGGCTTTGCAGTCCTCCCCATGCCCCTGAAGTGGCTCTAGGGACAGCTGTGGTTTGAGTGGACTCCCTTGCTCCTTCCTGACCTCTTAATGGCCACATGGACCCCCTTGCTTATCTTTGAGAGCAGGGCCTTGATGGAAATGCAAATGCATTTCTCTTTCATAACCCAGATACCAAAACCGAGTGCAGTCCTGAAAGGTGAAAAAAGTTTCCAAAGGAAAAATAAAAGACACATTTCTAGGAAGCATGGGAAAACCTTGGTTGCTTTGTCCTCTGGTGACAGCAGCCTGGGGCAGGGGGAGTAGCTGGGATGCCCCCAGCTTTAGCTTCCCCTGGGCTCTATCCTGCATGTTCTTGGTCCATAGCTGTCTGTGGGCCGTATCTTTCCAGCGTCAGTACCTGTTGGGGTCCATGGTAGGAACACAGCAGTGAGAGATGAAGACGTGGCCTCCCTGACCGCCTGGAATCCACAGTGCAGGGGAGGAGGGTGACTTTCAACAACTAATGAACAAAGCATGGCTCAGTGGTAGTTGAGAGAGCCACTGCCCAGGAGAAGTATGAGGCATCATGAGAGCATTTAACAGGATCGGAGGAGGCTTCTTCGAGAGGTAGCTTTTAAATGAGATCTGAACCACGTGGAGCAAGTAAGAGCTCACAAGTGCCTGTGAAGAAGGACCCCACGGTGCACTTGGGGCAGCTGAGGAGGACCTGTGTGCTTGCCGTGCAAAGCAGCAGGACAGGGGACCCAGCTGAGGGCCAGGCGGGAGCAAGGGCCCAGCACACCTGGAGGTTTGAGAGGGTGTCGGGAGGCCGTTTGGACGGAGAAGCCACGGGCCACCAGAGGAGTTTCGTCTCAAGTTCTCACCCTGGCTGTAGTGGAGCAAGCACATTGGATTTGGAGAGTTGGGCAGATGCGGGCAGGCCAGTTACTGGACCATCATGGGGGTCTAGGCAGGGGATGACTGGGTTTAAACTAGTAGAAGGATGACAGCAGTGACATCTCCAAGTGGACAGATTGACGGGAGAGTTAGGAGTTAAAATGAGGCCTTTGTGATTAAATAGGGCCAGAGAGGGGGAGAAGGCAGACGTGGGCCCGTGTCGCTGGCATGTGTGACTGGCAGGAGGGGAGTCCCCATCAGAAGGGGAAACAGAGCGGGAGGCCAGGAGTGGCGGGAGCAACGCTTCAGCCTTGGGCCTGCTCTTGTTGAGGTCCAAGGAACCAGTGGGTCGGATCCGTGAGCATGCAGGCATGGAGCTCAGAGAAGCAGCATGTGTCAGAGATGTGGCCTGAGAGCCACCCACCCACAGCTGCTGCTGTGATCCCCTTGGGCAAGAGCATCAGGGAAAGGAAAGACTCAGTAGGTGGTGTCACCAAGGGAGCAGGGTGTGGTGACAGAGGCTGGTGGAACCATCGGGAAAGAGGGTGCCAGAGCCCATTTCCCTGTGGCAGCCATCACCCCCTCCTCACAACACCCACCAGGTCCCTTTTCCTTAAACCAAAGCCTGGCAGATTTCAGGGGCAGGCGCTGCTCAGTTGTGGCCTCTGCAAGTTTCCAGCCATGTGTCATCATGGGGTAGCTGCTGCCTGGCACTGCGCCGGGCTCTCACGAGCACCTGTGAGTGAGTGAGGGAAGGGGCTCCATTGGCTGAGCAGGGTGTACCCTACCTGTCCTCTGACTCCCAGGAGTGACTGTCCCAGACCCAGATGGGGAGTCGGGGTGAATCAATGGAAGGCAAGGCCGGACTCACACCCATGTTTCCCCAGGGCATTGGGCCAGATGTGACTGAGCCTCCTTCACTTCCTCTTCCCTATGGCCGCTCCCCCACCTTCGTTTCCTTGGTAATGGGACACTTTGGCCCCTGTCTTGGTTGGCCAGGCTCGGTGTGGGCAGCACCCACCAGTTCCTTCTGTGAACATACAGGTTAATGGCGACAGCCCTGGGGCCATGGGGATGACTGGGGAGAAGGGCTCATGGCAGAGCAAGCACCGTGGCCCCTCTCCCTCTGACCAGTGTTCTTCTGTGAGGAGGTGCATCTCTGCGTCTCTGTGGTGCACTCTGCGAGGGTCCCCGTGGAAGTGGCTGAGATCAGCAAGATGACGCGTTTGCAGGGGTTGGGCCACACTGGGCTCTGCACGTGGCATGGAGCCTGTGGCTGGAACAACAGTCTGTTTAATAAAAAAAAAAAAAAAACCATTTGATAATGATAATCACTTTTAAATTGATAAATGGATTCTTTTAAATAAAATAAACCATTAAAAATGACTGTTCTGCAGAAAAAGCACGAGGAAATGAAATTTGCTATCTCATTGGGAATTTCTTGGTAAATATGCAAACAGATGCATACATTGCATTTAGATTTTGGAAGTAAAATGACCTCACATACTTTACTTTTTTTAGCACAGAGAATTCTGTATAGCATAAAACAGTAAATCACGGATACTGGGCCTTATGAGTGTATTTTTCTTTTCTAAAAAAAAAAAACATTGAAAAAGCAGAGTTTTGTTAATTGGAGTCCTCAAGGTCCTTATTTCAGTAAGTCCGAAACAGTGACCATCTTACCCATAGCTAAGTTGGGATACCAAAACCATTTCCACCATCAGAGTGCCAGTAGTAACCATCCGGGGGCAAAGTGGCTGAGTCTGCAGCCTGGGCGTGTGGTATGTGGGTGTCTCTGAGGGGCCAAGGGAAATGACAGGCCTGTGTGCTGAAGACTGATCAGAGTTGATTTCCATGAAACACATGTGTTTTTAAAAAGATGATTTTAGTGTACATATTTTCATTTTCAGCTTTATGGTGTTTTATGTCTTTTGCCCTTGTGATTTATAATTGTTTTATATTATTTATAAGCATTTTCTATTATTTATAATTATTTTTAATGATTTTATGTAATACTATTTTATTTCTAGCTTGACCTGAGTTGGCCTATGCTAACACATTTAAGCTTTCTTGATTCCCAAGGTTACCGTAAATCAGCAAGTCCCTAACTTCTGTATTCGTCTCTGTGCTGTAGAGAATGGCCAACCTCAGGTTTTCTCAGCCACGCCTCATCTCTCTCTTTCTCTAAAAGGAAGCCATAGCAGGTCCCTGGGTAATGTCCAGATCTGACAGTGAGCAAAAGAAAATCACATGTAACCTGGAGTGGAGGACCTTTCACCCGGTCTATTTGTAAGCAGTACCTCTGCCCCCACCGTGTCCCCACCTGACAGGCCACCTCAACACATGCCTCCCTCCTGGTCCCTGTGCTAACACCAGTCAGGGCTCACAGCCCAGCGAAGTGCTCTGTCTGCTGGGAGGAGGCACTGGCCGTGATGGGACTGTCCCCCGCAGAGCCCCAAGCAGGCGAGGGGTGTGGGCCAGCCGGGGGCAAAGCAACAGGTCACCCAGGCCGTTGCCAGCACCACCAAGAGTCAGGCCGGGTTCCGGGGGCACCTCTGTCCCCACCAGCAGCACTGCCCTTCAGCTTTTTGATGAGGCCGATTGTTGGCCGTAAGAGGAGTGGTGATAAATTTTAGATTCTTTTGGTGTCTGTAGGTCATTACTGGAATTACAGCAGCTGGCCATGAGGTCATAAAGTTACCTTGACAGGTGTGACTGCCCAGCCCGCGGTAACTCTGGAGGGCTGCCCGGCATCGTCCTTCCTCGTTGTCCAGAAACGCTCCTCTCAGGAAGGCTGGGCATAAAACTCAAAAGAAAAGAGGCTCAAGGCAAAAACGCCTCTGTGGCTCCTTGCAGGAAATGTTATTTCTGATTTCAAGCGGGAGGGAGAAAGGACTTCGGGGCCACTGTTCTGGAGGCCTGGAGTGATGAGTACGGTGTCTCCGAGCGCAGAATGAAGCCGCCCGTGGTGGCTGCCTTTGTTTCTGTACTTTCAGTTCCTGCAGGCACAGGAGCTTGCCAGGGCTGCTGTCAGGGATGCTTCTCCAGGCCCCGCCGCCCTGGCCGGGTTTCCTTCTCTGAGCAGGAACAAGTGCCCGACGCTGTTCCTGGTGCAGGTCGGAGGGCTGCCAGGGCTGGGTGACTCCCTGCCGCATTTTGCTGGGCTTGTGTAGCTGCTCCTGCCTCTTGAAGGGGCCGTGTTGGAAAGCATGCATCACCTCCAGTTACCTCAGGTAGCAGGGAAGACTTTTAACCTACTCAACAAGCATCTTCCCTGGGAAAATACATCTTTTGGTTGAGACTCTAGGAGACACACCGTCTCCTAGATAAATAACACAAGTTATTTACCTTGAACCCTAAACTGCATGTAAAAAATGTAACCAAACCCTCAGTGCCTGGGGCGAAATCCACTCCCTAATGTTTTAGTGACACAGAATCCGCTATGCTGTGTGTACACCGGGTGTAGACTCGGTTCAGTGCATGTGGTGCTAAGCCATAAAGGGACTGTTAGAAAGAGCCGGGCATGGTGGCTCGTGCCTGTGGTCCCAGCACTTTGGAAGCCGAGGTGGGTGGATCGCTTGAAGTCGGGAGTTTGAGACCAGCCCTGGCCAACATGGCAAAACCCTGTCTCTACTAAAAATACAAAAACTAGCCGAGTGTGGTGGCGCATACCTGTAGTCCCAGCTATTCGGGAGGCTGAGGCGGGAGGGTTGCTTGAACCCAGGAGGCAGAGGTTGCAGTGAGCCAAGATCGTGCCATTGCTGTCCAGCCTGGATGATAGAGTGAGACTCCATCTCAAAAAAAAAAAAAGAAAGAAAAAAGAGAATCTTGATATTCTTGGTAGGAAGGAAATATTAGTCATAGGATTACAAGATTTTATTCCAAGCTCTTACAAGCAAGCAGTTCAGATTAATGTGTTTCCGTAGAAAACTTGGTTTGATTAAATTTCATACTTTTTATCTATTCCCCAAAATTTATGAAGTTCTCGTGTGCTTGAGGGTTCTAGGAACAAAGTGATTGGGGGAACACCAGCTAGAACAGTGTTGCAACGGGCCCCTCTGCTGTGGGACCCACCCTGCAGGCTTCCACAACTGACATGAGGTCTGAGTCGCTGTGTTTCACGATGTTACTTGACCAAAGAGCGTTTTTTTCCATAAACACGTGAGGCAACCCTTGTGACTCCAGGGGCCTGCAAAGCACAGCTTGAGAAATGTTGGTATATGCCAAAGGAAATGTATGTAATTAAGAATATTAATAAAATATTTATTAAAAGTTTCTATCTTGAATGAAGTAATAGGATATCCTTTAGGAAGCCTGACGTCAGGACGTGCTGTGGGGTATTTTTATGTTAGGTATTACGTTCAGCAAACAAATCCAAGCTCTACTTTTATCCTTTAATGAAAGATTTTATTTTTTATTCAGCATTGGTGCATTGAGGACTTACAGCCATCTTATCTTACCTCAGCGCCATTGAAACAAAAAAATTAGTCATAGAAAACAAACCTAATGCCTTCCTTTGCAAGTTCCAGTCAGAAGTGTCGCATATACCAGACAACACGTCATTTTTATAGTTATAGAGAGAACTCCTAGGTACTTCATGGGAATACAAAAATGTTACAAAATTAAAAGTAATTTTTCCAAAATTACTGTGACTGAACAGATCATTCCACGCTCCATTATACCATTCTGATCCTAATCCCATAGTTTAAGTGTAGAGGCTGGAAAATGTCTTCGATTTAGAAAGGAAAGACCGGCGAGTGTTGTACCATGGAGCAATTCAGTGGCAAACGAGCCCAGCAGTTACAGACCCCATACATTCCTCTCATTCATATCCTATCGATTTGTGACAGCGATTACATGCTATTGTAGTACAAGGAAGAGGTTTTTTTAACCGACTGTATGACTTGTAGACTTTCTGTGAATTTTCATTAAGGTTGGTGAATTGTACAAGCTGAGGAAAGCCAAGACAAGCTAGTTAAAATCTACTGGCACACAGGTCAGCCTGAGTTCAGATTTTATTTTGCGGGCATGATTTCGGGGATCCAGTGCTAGATTGTAGTTGTGTTGTAATAAAGCCCCCTTTCCAGCGCTGCAGTGAGTTGTGGAAATTGTTGAGAGGAGAAACCACCTTCTCCGAGGCCTCTGTATTCGGTTACCCGCCAGCATTGAGACATGCAGGCATGGAAAGGCAGGAAGGTTCAGGAATTCCAGCAACTCTGGGGCATGCTCTCCCCCGGATCTGAAACACTGGCCCCCGTCTTATCCACCTGCCACTCCCTAAGACATCCTGGCGTGGAAGGGAAGATTCAGGAAGGTTCAGGAATTCCAGAGACTTTGGATCCTGCTCTCCCCCGGATCTGAAACACTGGCCCCCGTCTTATCCACCTGCCACTCCCTAAGACATCCTGGCGTGGAAGGGAAGATTCAGGAAGGTTCAGGAATTCCAGAGACTTTGGATCCTGCTCTCCCCCGGATCTGAAACACTGGCCCCCATCTTATCCACCTGCCACTCCCTAAGGCATCCTGGCATGGAAGGGAAGATTCAGGAAGGTTCAGGAATTCCAGAGACTTCGGATCCTGCTTTCCCCCAGATCTGAAATACTGACTCCTGTCTTATCCACCTGCCATTCCCTAAGACATCCTGGCGTGGAAGGGAAGATTCAGGAAAGTTCAGGAATTCCAGCAACTTCGGAGCATGCTCTCCCCGGGATCTGAAGCACTGGCCCCCGCCTTCTCCACCTCCCGCTCCTTTAAGTATTTAGTATTAGTCCGTCAAGTATTTCCTCAGGTACCCGCTCTGGGAAGCCTTCCCTGACCCTCCTTTGCCCCTGTGGGGACGGGGCTGCTCCTTCCCCCATGTGCCTGTGGCCCCTTGTGCCCAGCGCCCTCCCCACTCAGTGAGGTTAGATGTGGGTGTGGGCCGTGTCTGATGCCTCCCCTCAGGGTCCTTGGGCACGCTGTGTGGACGCTGCCTGTGCATGCTTCCTGAGAGACCCCGTCAGTAAATCATCGCCACCATGCATTGCTGCTGGCAATCCTTATACTAAGAGAATGTGGTGGCTGCCATCCTGAATTTCCTTCCGAAACCGCTCCCACCACCAGTGCTGCCTGTGCCGTGGTCCTGCTTTGTGTCCCGTGGCCTGACAGTGGAGCGCTGGCTGCTACTTGTCTGTCTCCTGTGCTGGACAGGAAGCACCATGTAGGTGGCATTGTCATCTGACGGTCTCCAGCTGTGGCGGCAGCACCAGGTGCGCTGTGGACTGCAACACTTCCATGTCACTCCACACGTTTGCCCCGCTGTGGCGCTGTAAATATTCATCTGAGCTGGTAAGGAAAATGACATTTTAAATGCCATGATGATATATAGTGTATTTCTCATGTGAATCAAGTTTTCCTTAGTATGGCTCAGCAGCACGCCATGTCTCCGGCGGGTAGAGACCATGCTTCCTGTGGGGACACCCACGGTCTTGGCCGCCTCTGCTAAAAGAGGGCCAAGCTAATTCTTCAACTGTAAGAGAGATCACCCATCCTGAAAACTTGTCAGAGCAGGAGAATTCCAGAAGGATCAATATTTTTAAAAAATTCTGTTCCTGGCCGAGCGCAGTGGCTCACACCTGTAATCCCAGCACTTTGGGAGGCCAAAGCGGGTGAATCACAAGGTCAGGAGATCGAGACCATCCTGGCTAACAGGGTGAAACCCCGTCTCTACTAAAAATACAAAAAAAATTAGCCAGGCATGGTGGCGGGTGCCTATAGTCCCAGCCACTCGGGAGACTGAGGCAGGAGAATGGCGTGATGGCATGAACCCAGGAGGCAGAGCTTGCAGTGAGCCAAGATGGCACCACTGCACTCCAGCCTGGGAGACAGAGTGAGACTCCGTCTCAAAAAAAAAGAAAAAAATTCTGTTCCTAAACTTTTGCTCTGCAAAAGGCCTTTGTAAAAAGAGAACAGAGACAAATCAGCCCAGGAGAAAATACCATTGACCTTTGAACTCTGTGGGTCCACTTACACATGGATTGTTTTCAGCCAAATGTGGATGGAAATACAGTGTTCACAGGATATGAAAACCATGTATATGGAGGGCCAGCTTTTCATATGCACAGATTCTACAGGGCTGATTGTAGGACTTGTGTAGGCACAGATTTTTGTATGCATGAAATCCTGGAAGCCCTTTCCAGCATATACAAAGGAACAACTGTATTTGCAAATCCCATATCTGACACAGGAGTTGTATTCAGAACATGAAACCAACTTTCTAAACTCAAAAATAAAAAAAAATAAACATTCCACCTAGAAAATGGACAAACATCTGAACAGACACTTCATCCAAGAGCAGATACATAGGGCCATAAGCATGGGAAGCAATGTTTATTGTTAGCCAGCAGAGAAATGCAAATTAGAGCCCCAGTGAGGTTCCATGCAGAGACCACGCACTTCTACAGCCACTCGGAGACCACGTGGCCACCTCCCAGAAAGTTAAGCATCTCTTTCCGCAGGACCCAGAAGTTGCACTTCTGATCTTATATCCTAAAGAAAGGAAAACTTATGTCCACACAAAAACTGTACACAAGTGTCCATGTCAACTTTATTTGTAGTGGCCCCCAAATTGGAAACAATTCAGATGTCCTTCCAAAGATGAAAGAAGAAGCAAACTGTGATATATCCATACAATGGAATACTTATAAAAACAGAATAAAAAGCAACAAACTATTGATGCACGGTAAAATTTGGATGGATCTAAAGGGCATTAGGTGGAGTAAAGCAAGCTAATCCTAAAAGGATTTTTTCTATATATCACTCTTGAAATGACAAACAGTGATGGGGAAGAGATCAGGGTTAACAGAGACTAGGACTGGGGGACATGTGACTTCATAGGTATAGCCTGACAGGCGTCTTTGTGATGAGACAGTTCAGTATCCTGTTTGGCGTTTTGTGCATGTGAATCTAAACACATTATAACATTTCGTTTTAAAAAAGCATAATTTTAAAAATTCCATTAAAAATAAAAATGCATAAGAATTTAAAATGTTTGTAAAAACCGGTGATATCAAATAAGATAGGTAGTTTAGTTAGATGTACTGTATCGATGCCAGCTTCCTGGTTTTGGTAACACACTGTGATTACGTAGAAAGTTACACTGAATGAAGGTGCATGGGAACTGTCACTAATATTTTTCTTGTGAATCTTCAATTTCAAAATATGTTTAAAAAAAAGTGTTTCTTTTACATAACCAGTTTTTTGTTGTTTTTGTTTTTGAGATGGAGTTTCACTCTGTTGCCCAGGCTGGAGTGCAGTGGCACAGTCTCGGCTCACTGCAAACTTCACCTCCCAGGTTCAAGCGATTCTCCTGCCTCAGCCTCCCAAGTAGCTGGGTTTACAGGTGCACGCCACCATGTCCGGCAAATTTTCATATTTTTAGTAGAGATGGAGTTTCACCATGTTGGCCAGGCTGGCCTCAAACTACTGACCTCAAGTGATTCACCAGCCTCAGCATCCCAAAGTGCTGAGATTATAGGCGTGAGCCACCGCGCCCAGCCCATACCCATTTTTAAAAAGAGAAAATGGACAAGAGAGCAGAGAATGGTGTTGGGTTTGCTACTCTGAGTCTTGGAAAACCCATTTCCAGTGCAAGTGCCTGCGTAGAAGTACGGGGCAGCATTCTTGTAATGAAAGTGAGCCCTAAAGCCACAAGGTGATATTCCCCCTGAAATTTAGAAATGAAAGGAAACTCTTAGGCTAGAAAAATGTGTGCTGAACTTGATACTCTTCATTTGATGGTTCTTTGATTAGCCTCATTACCTTGTATTTGAACAACATAAAAAATTGGTTAAGAATAGCCGAAGAGAAAACGCCCGGGTGAATGTTAGGTGTCCATAGACACAGCAACTTTTAACAATTTGCAGCCATGAAATATGGAGAACTTCCTGACATTGATCACAGTTGAAACTTCATACTTTCTTAATTCAGCCTGTTATTGACAATAATATATTTTAACTCCAGAATGTGTTCATTCAGTGTATATTGACTTTGGCTTGTTAAAATGTTCACAGTACATGTGAACATTGGGTTTCCTCTCATGGTGACTTAAGACAGAAGGACAGCAGTGAGTGATTCCTGCCAGTCAAGGAACTTTCCCTGGAACCCCACTTGAATGGTAATAATCTGCTCCTATAATTGCTGTGGAAAAGGAAAGCCCTCTGGAGATTTTACATCTAATCATTTATTTATAAATCTGTAGATGGCAGTCTGCAGAAGATGTGTCGGGGGTCAACTTTGTGCTCAAAACAGTTGCCTGATGTTTACATTTCACAGTGTATTTTTTTAACAGTACCTCCAGCCCCCATCATCACAAAAGGACCCTGGCTTGCTGGTAGCTGCTCCCCACTCATCCCACAGCCCAGACACTTCATTACAGATGCCTCGACAGAGGCCGGTCCCCTCTGTATTTGCTGAAATATGCATGTTTTTCCATCTCATTAATTCAGTCTACATACAATTAATTTTTGCCTATTAATAAACCCCTTGGTGTTAGCGACAGCTATCTAAAGCACTTCACCTAGTGTGGAATGAGCAAGTGTGCTTGCAAATTTCCATCCCTGGTCTGCATTTTTTAATGTTGTATTTGTGGGTTGGAGAGTTTGGGTGCATAAATCAAGCATTGCGAAGAAATATAACTGCCGAAGAGTCTGGGTTCAGACTGACTGATGGGGAAGTTTGAAATACGAATTAGCTCCACATTAATTGGGGGCAGAGGGAGATGCAGGGGGGCCACCCTAGCACGTGGGAGTCGAGGAGGGTCTCGGGCCATGGGAAAATTTGTCAGAACCTTGTGTGTGCGTGAGACCAACTTTCTTTTTCCACAAATACAAATCCACATCAAACTGGACACTTCTCAAAAGGTATCTTTTCTGTGTGTTTTCAAATCTCATAATTTCTTAGAAGAAACATCTAATAAAGTCTGAATACACGTGAGTGTGTGTGTGTGTGGTAACTACACCAGCTGACAGCCTTGAAAGGAAAAAGGAAGAAAACACAAAAATTAGAGTGGAGCCTTGAAGTTGAAGTGAGCACCACCGAGCTCATTTAGAGACATCCACAGGAAAGGAAGTTCCCCAAGACTTTTGTTATGCTCCAAAGCCCTGAGACAGATCCATGTCACAAGGACACGTCTCTCACCATTCAACATCACCAGCCAGGAGGAAATGCAGAACTCTGTATAAATGTTAGGAATTCTTAGATTTCTTGCCTGGATTTGTAAAAATTGCAGTTCACAGCGAGAGACATCCAGGAGATCCAAATGCCAGTCTCCTAGAACTTGCTGGAGGAGCATGATTCTTTCTAAGGATTTGCATCTTGACGTGACACTAAAGTTCTGTGACAGGCCCGAGTAGCTGATGAAATTTTACGTGGGAAAAGCTTTCGAGTGCCTGTCCTGGTAAATCTGTGACAGTGGCATCACATAAAGGTTTCCAGAATGTTCTGTGAGGAGATTAAGCCAATGTCATTGGTCAACTTAATTGGAAGCAGGTGATTGGCTGAAAGTCAGATAAACATGCAAGATGTGCTGATTTTTAAATATGCCGTATGTGTCAAATGTATGAGTTGTGATGATGGACACTTCAGCTTTAATGGGAGCATGTAATGACTTGAATGAGACCACTTAGTTTTGGTTACTGATGATCAAGTACAGAATCTTCCTGGTGGCACCAAAGCTTCCTGCCTGGCCTGGGCAGCTGTCCTGGCTCCCTCTGGTCAGTTCTGTGCCAGGCAGCCAGTGTGAATCTGGAAGGGGCCAGTCCTGTCTTCCCCTCCCTGTCTAGCGCCTTTAACGTCTCCGCTGAGCCTGCCGCCCCCTGGCCTCCCCAAAGCTTGGAGGTGAGTCCTGGCCCTTCTTCTGTGGGCTCCTCTCCCCGGGGCCCTTTCTACTCAGCCCCACTTCTCTTACTCACCCACTTGTGTTCTCTGCAACTAAATGATACGTAACAGGAACTCGTTCAGTAGCTTGTGCGGTGAATGAGTTAATCCTAGGTGTTTTCAGAACAGTGAATTTCAAATTCCTGACTCCACTTTGAGCTCATTCAAAGAAAGTCATGTAAATAAGACCTAATCATTGCAGGAAGTCTAATGAAGAAACCATTCGTTAGCTCGGGAGATGAACAGGTTCACCTCACAGAAAGTGAAGTCAGTTGCTGATGAGCAGTCTGCACGCCCACATCTTTCTCTGTCCTGGGTTTCTGAGTAATTGAATAAGAAACATTTCTATTTCTGTTCTTATTTATGTGCAACTGTATTTAATTATTCCCTAGTTTTGAGGATTGGCCAATAAACCTTTTCTTCCCTTTAGTCATTGATTATTCTTAAGTTTAAGACAATGCCCAGTGGCAGATGTGCTTAACAACCATCCTTCATCTAGTTCATGTGACTTTTTAATGTCAATTATAAAGAAAATTACTCCTTTGGCTTCAGAAGTTTATTTAAATCTCTTCTGAGAAAATTGGCAGCTCTTCAGAGTTAATGTCCAGAGCAGCAGAAACAGAAATTGGAAGGCACAGACTGGTGGATATGTGAATGGAAGCACTCTTTTTAAAAAAGTGAAAAAAAAAAAAAAAAAAAAAAAAACTTATGCTATTGCTAATAAATTGAGTCAGGGGAAAAAAAACAGAGATCCCTAAATCAGCTTCCAATTAGGATGGGCCAGTAAGATAATTTCACATAAATAAGAAGACTGGAGGCCTTGTCTATGTTTTTATTGATTTTATTTATTTTTTTTTTTGAGACAGTCTCGCTTTGTTGCCCAGGCTGGAGTGCAGTGGTGTGATCTCCTCTCACTGCAACCTCTGCCTCCCAGGTTCAAGCGATTCTCCTACCTCAGCCTCCCAAGTAGCTGGGATTACAGGCGCCCACCACCACACCCGACTAATTTTTGTATTTTTTGGTAGAGATGGGTTTTCACCATGTTGGCCAGGGACTGGTCTCGAACTCCTGACCTCAAGTGATCCACCCGCCTTGGCCTCCCAAAGTGCCGGGGTTCCAGACATGAGCTTCTGCGCCCGGGCTGCCAGGCCTGCTTTTAAATGAGGATTTTCCATTTAAGGAGGCCCCCTGTCCTGGGCGGTATTTCTTAAATGCCTGGCATAAGTGACATCATGTGAACAAGTGATAGTTCAGGCAACAGAAGTCATGAGTTGGAAGGCTGTGACAGCGGAAGGCCAGGAGAGGAGTGAGAGCAGAACGTGCTTGCCCTGGGCCTCCAGCCACTGCCAGCATCTTCTGTCAGCTGATCTGGGCAGGGTATGGGGGTTTTTCTCAGACATACCTCCTAAGAACAAAAACGTGACATACCACGGGCCTGTCCTCAGGATGCGGCCTCTGTTCTTGGGCACAGCTGAGAGAGGAAATTCTGAGCTGCTCTGGGGTGGGGCTCTGTTGCACTCACCCTCCCATCTCCTTGGTCAATGGAACCCTGTGTTGGAAATAGTAGGTTCTCAGCAAGTGCGCCAAACCGAGGGGTAAGAACAACGTTTTTATTCCGTAACATCAAGGAGGGACCTGGCACGCCTCCATCCTTTTAAGAGACACGGCTAGCATCAGACCTGAGGGACATCATCGTTTCCTTGCAGCTCAGAATGTACTTAAGTGTCATGTAGTGGGTTTTCTGGTTATAGTTTTTTTAAGAAAATGTGTTCTTTTTGATCCTTTTTTGTTTGTTTTTGAGACAGGGTCTCGCTCTGTCACCCAGGCTGGATGGAGTACAGTGGCAAGATCTCAGCTCACTGCAACCTCAGCCTCCTGGGTAGCTGAGACGACAGGTGTGCACCACCATGCCTAGCTAATTTTTGTATTTCTTTTTTTTTTTAGAGATGGAGTTTAGTCATGTTGCCCAGGTTTGTCTCAAATTCCTGGACTCAAGTTGTCCACCTGCCTCAGCCTCCCAACTGCTGGGATTACAGGTGTGTGCCACCGTGCCCAGCCCAATCCTGTCCTTTGTTTCTTACAATATTTACCAGAGTCATTTTTAGCTTTCACTTTGTCCCGTAAAAATATTTCATTGAAAATGGCAAGCCATGGTGGTTTGCAGTGTTTCTAAGCTGAGGAGTTGAGCTCCACACCCAGCAGCAGCTCCAGTTTCTGGTTTGATTCAAGTGAGTTTTTTCAATCACATACATCATAATTAGCAGGAAGGCATTTAGTCTTGAACATGGGGACCAAAAAGAGCTGGAGATAGTAGCTTGAGAGTTGCAAATAATTATTTTTGATTCTGACTTTAATTCTTAAAAATGTTTTTCAAGAAGACAGTGGTGTGATGTAGCAGGTCCTTCAGTTAACACAAGCACACACCCTTTTTCTGTCGTCTTCTAGCTTGTTTTCTTGGTCGATTATGCCAGTTCTTACAAATATATTATGCTCCCAGGCAAAGGGCCATTTCTGTTGGAATTGTTGAGAAGATTCTTGGCTTAACTCTTGATCCAACTCTGATCAGCTTGGCCAAGACCGGCCTTGACAAGTTTGCTCTGAATTGCCTCATGCTGCTGTGTGGGGTTTCAAATCATTGGCTTCCCAGTGCTTTCTGGGCTAGACCAACAAAACAATGCCTGAGAAAAGAGAGATGATAGGCCGTGATAAATCTAAAACTGCGTAATACTGGAATTAACTGGGTTGGCCGTGTAGATGGCAAGATATTAAAATTGAGTCCTTATGTGCCAAAGTTGTAAACTCATTCAGATAGGCCCTAGGTCCATGAATGTTTGTTGTTGAATCCTAGGCTCTGGGTGGAACCGAAAGCTGAAAAACATGAAATTCCCCCTCTGTCCTTTGGATCTTATTCAGACAGTCATTTCCTAGCTATTTCAAGTTTTGATCAGAACGGACATGCAGTAGAAGCCCAATCTAAAACATTGGTAGTTTACATCACATATTTACTTCCATGTGTCTTAAGTGGTTAAGTTGTAGAATTATGTCTTTTAGAGAAGGGATGAAGAAGTCTAGGAGTACAATAGGCAACAGAATATAGCAAAATAGTTATATTTCGTCAATTTTAAAGTAAATTCCAAATCATTTTAAGTATATTCAGTAACACCTGTTTGCCCCCACCTTCCTTCATTTGATGTTTTCACTTATTCACTCATTAACAATTCATCAGTCTTTGCTGTTTGTTACGTGAGTGTGTACAAAAGGCACTGCGGTGTCCACTGCTATGAGTAATATAGAGGTGTCCTAAGGTGTGGGCTTTACTTGTGGAAACCACAGGACCATACCCAGAGCATTTGGAGGTGCCATATGCTGCTTAAGGGTGGCACATGGAGAGGAGGCTGGGCTGCACGCACGCTGGTCCCGAGGTGACCCTCTGGCCGCAGGAGAGCTGGAAAGGTGCCAGCCGTGGGTGCCATGCACTTGTCTGAGGCCAGGATGGGGAGACCACATTCCAGGTGCGGGGATAGGAGGAGGAAAGTCCCAGGGGTGGGAAGGCCTGGAGGAAAAGGGGAGAAGTTCAGAGGGAGGCAAGTTGGCCAGATCAGCTGGAGCTTGGGATTCAGCCAGGAGAGAGCCCGAGCCCCAGGCCAGACTGCAGGGCTGTGCCCAGCACTGGATGCAGAATTTGGATCTGATTCGGAGTATGAGATGAGGACTCAGGGAGACTTGTGAGCAGGGTGGTGACAACCAGGCAGGATTTTAGGAAGGTTTATCTGGTTTTGGCAGGTTCTCTGGATGTGACTGGAGTGTGAAAAGGCCAGTTCAGAGGCTCTGGAGGTTGTTCAGAAGTGGCAACAAAAGGGAATGGAAATGAGAGATGTTGCAAAGCAGAAACCAGCGGACATGGGGTGCAGGAGAACTTGAAGGCAGCAGCGGGAACTGGGAGCTGTTCCTGGCGTGCGGAGAAGGCTGACGTTGATGTTGCCTATGGAGTTGGAGGTGATGACCAGCCTCCAGGTGGCTGTTCTGGATAGGCAGCTGCACGGGGCAAGAGCCCCAGTGTGGCACAGCTGTGTCTGTCCCCTGCCAGTCCTCAGAAGGTGACACCTAACACCATCCCAGTCCACACAAAGCCTTGTCCAGTAGTCAGGGTGAGGTGAGTGGAAGCAAGAAGAGGAGCTGGCAACAGGACTTGGGAGAGGCAGAGAGCACAGCAGGCAGCTGGGCCCAGATGTCAGCCCCGGGCAGTGTCCTGAAGCAGCATGTGCACCTGGGCAGTGCAGGCACCTCAAGAAGAGGGTGTTAGCTCGGATAACTGGGGCTCCTGAGCAGCCTTTGAGAGGACAGGTTCCTTGGGGCTGTGGGTTTCAAATAACATCATTGAGGAGGGAGCAGAAAAGCTTGAAAATAAATGGGGGAGCGGGGGGGCACAAAGAAGCCAGGCCTGGCAGTGGCACAGGTGTCAGGGGTTTCATGAAGGAGAAAAGGGTTTCATGTGGAGTGTGCCTGCCACATGGACACTGGAGTGAAGGTGCACCCTGAGGCAGCCCACAGTGAGGAATTCGAACGTAGGTGCCTGGGCTGGATCCTGCAGGGCCTGAGTTCTCTGTTCCTGGGGCGTCTTCATCTGAGGATTTGGGGTGTCCATGCTCTCTCCTGGTTGAAAGTATTAGAAGCCAGGTTGGAGAGGCCACCACTCAGGTGCTAAAGTCAAAGCTCTAGATTTTGGTGCCTGTTACTTAGCTGCATGGCCTTGGGAGTTATTAACTCTTCTGCACTTTGGTTTTTCTCATTAATCAAACCAGAATCCAGATACTCACCACCTACCTTGTTATGGGAACTAGACAGGGGTGGTACACATGGGGCACCAAGCGTAGTGCCCAGCACACAGTGGGTGCTCAGGGGATGGCAGCTGCCATGATTTAAGAGACTGAATTCTTTGATACCACCCAAATATACGGTCTGGGGTGGTTGTAAGTAGAATTAGCAGAGATGATACAGAGTCGGAGTTGAATTAGGGTTTGAAGAAGGGCTTAGGTCTGGAGCGTTACAGGTGGGAGGACCAGTAGAGAGTGGTCAGGACTCAGGAATGACAGGACCCACATGGAGAGACTGAGCGGTGGCTTCCAGGCAGAGAAGAAAAGCTCGGGGCAGTATAAGTCCAGACCAGGGGCCCATCAGGCGACTTCTATGCAGGGTCACGTGGTAAAGAATTATCTCAGGCTTAGCAGGCTAGAAAATCTCTGTTGTAGCTACTCAGCTCTGTTGCTTTCTGAGTAAACAAATGGGTGTGCCTGTGTTCCAATAAAACTTCATTTACAAAAACAGATGGTGGGCCAGGTTTGGGTCATGGAGGCATGCTGACTGTGGACACCTTGAAAATCCCGTGTGGCAACAGATGTGAGCTGAATGGTGATGTGGAATGCCCCATCATTGAGGGATGGGGACGCAAGGGCAGCAAGGAAGTGGCATGGGCCCAGCGTGGCCATCCATCTGGGGCCTCAGCTGCAGGCTGAGTGGAAGGAAGGGGAAAGCAGCTCAGAGTGCATTCTGAGGGTCCAACTGGCCTATAAGTGACAAACTGAGGTCACTTCACATGTACATGGAGGGGGACAGGCTATCTTTGGAGCAGTGTCCATGCAAGCCTGCCTGGAGGGAGCTGCCACCCTCAGCTGCAGCCCCAGACCTCACGGTTGCTCTCGTCCATCATTCCCAGTGTGGGCAGTGACGCAGCGCCACGGTAAGTTCTGTAGAGTGAACAGCACTCGCTGGCAGACCCCAACAGGGCAAGGAGTGAGTTTCACCCAGTCCTTATCCAAAAAAGTCCACGAATGTGCTTCTAGTGCAGTATTAACACATGGTGAAAAATGGAATTGCCTAGAAGGTTTTAGTCTCTGATGGATTATTCTTGTACCTGTACCTGACTGATGCTCTCGTAAGTCCATGTTAACCAATCTGGGGCCACAGGAAAGGGAGGACCGATGCAAATACAAACACATGGAGGATTTCCAGGCATCCATGAGGTCTAGGAGACTTGTCCAAGATGTGTTTTCATTGCAATTAACATTTTTAAGATACATTACAAAGTCAGTGTCACTTCTGTAATATTAATTTGCAATTGAAAGGTGTTTTATTATAAGTCTCCTTTTTCAAGTTCTTGTTTCTCAAACTGGAATTTTCTTGAGCATCTAAGAATCCTTTCCTTTCAAAAGATCCCCAAGGTACCCCGGTCTAAGCTAAGAAGTGTTCAGTGTTGGCCGGAAGCATAACTCCAGTTCTCGCAGGATGTGGGCTGTGGCAGGGCGTACATGTCCAGGCAGCAGGTGGAGGCTTCTCTTGGTCAGTGTGTCTATGCTCAGCGGAGGCCTGGCTGGGGAAACGGGTAGCAGTTTGAGACCAGAGCTTAAAAGAGAGGGAGAGGCCGGGCATGGTGGCTCACGCCTATAATCCCAGCACTTTGGGAGGCTGAGGCAGGCGGATCACAAGGTCAGGAATTCGAGACTAGCCTGACCAACATGGTGAAACCCCATCTCTACTAAAAATACAAAAATTAGCAGAGTGTGGTGGCGCGTGCCTGTAATCCCAGCTACTCAGAAAGCTAAGGCAGGAGAATCACTTGAACCCAGGAGGTGGAGGTTGCAGTGAGCCGACATCATGCCACTGCACTGCAGCCTGGGCAACAGGAACGAGACTCCATCTCAAAAAATAAAAATAAAAAAGAGGTGAGACTCCAAAAGTGCCGACAGTTCCCATGGGCAGGTGACTCAGAATGAGGTGGCCCGAGGCCCACAATCTGCCCTTGGGGACTGGATGGCCCCCATGTCCAGTCAGCAGGGAGAGGATGTGCTGGCTGGCAAGATGGGGTGGGGGAAGCCCAGGGCGTCAGGTGCCACAGAAATAAAGCTAGTCGCCTTAGTCGAATGGCGCTTTTGAGTTCCCAGAAGCTCTTCTCAGTGGGAAGCTCCCTGTCTTTCACCTCTGCTCTTCTGAGCTACCAGCTGAAGAGTTTGGGAGTGAAATGAAGGTATAGGGCTCCTGGCAACACTACCCCTGGCTCTGGGGTTTGCATGCCAGGGCTTCTTCCTTGTCCTGGCTGTCAGAGAACGCCTGGAAATAAATGCTGCATTGTTTTTGCCAGAAAATCCTGACACCACCTCCTGCCTTCCCCTGGGAGGGCTGAGACCTGGTCTAGGCATGGAGCTCACGGTCCACAGACCTGCCCGCCTGCAGCATGACAGCCTCCCAGAGGGCTGTATTGATTTTTGAAGAGGAGGAAAAAGGCATACAAAATTGGACTTGCCAGCCTGCTTTGAGTAGAAATTGGTGCTTCCTAAAGGGAATCTTAATTGGCTGACTTTGCAGCTAAAATGTTCCCCCCACCTTCCCTTCTCAGAACTCTCCAGCCCCCCTGTTTGTTCTTGTGAGACTTTTCCCAGCCCCAGTTACTTTTCTTTCCTGCTTTGGAACATAATTGGATTCTTCGCTGGGTAGAGTTTTGCTTGGAAGACCTGAGGGTGTAGCTAAACCAAGTTTGAGCACCCTGGAAGGAAGACAGAAGATGCCGGGAGACCAGCCAGCTCAAAGGAGAAAGGGAGGGGAACAGCATCTGAACTCTGGCCTCCAGCATGATTTCATCCTTTAAACCGAAAACCCTGAGTTTCAGTGCCAGTGACGATACTTGTTGAAAAAGTACAAATGTTTTCTGCTTCTTGTAATCTACTTCTTGCAGATATTAGTACTCTGGAAAAAAGATTTATTTTAATAATGTGAGTTTTAGATTTTTTTCTGTAGTTAACGTTGTTTTATTACTCTATATCCTTGCCAGAAAGCGTGTTTTAAGAGTTTCAATTCAAAATTAAATATGACCTCAGTGTTTTAAAATACAATTATATTAACTGTCCATTTAATAGTTGCTGAGGATTTTTTTGGCCACTGATGGATAGTCAATATACTTGTCTGAGATTAAATTCAGTATTCTCAACTCTGCTAACCAGCTAACGTGTTCCAGCTGCAGCAGTCAGCAGGAAAAACAAGGGCTTTCTATGAAGCGAGCTGGAGAAAGTTGTTCCCGGATGAAATTGCAGTGCTATCTTATAAGCTGTGCTTTTCTTTTAAAAACTCCACTGTGTTTGATAATAGGGAGCTATCTATTATTTATTTAGAACTGTACAAACCAATTTACAAGACAGGTAATTTAGTGGCAGAATTATTTATTAATGAGCCCAGCATACAAGTTAATGGGACTGAGCCCCGTGGAGGTCAGTCCTCATATAATCCATGCCTTTTGGAAAAAAGCATTGTCTTCAGAACGTTAGTTATTATTGTTAAATTTAAATTACGATATACTCTCTTGCTAAGACAAAAAATAATTTGTTCTGAATTGCATGGTGACAGAGTTAGCCTGTAAGCTGCGTGGAGATGAATTGTGTCCATTAGGGGTAGGTACGTCTTAGCCCTGTTAGCACCAAAAGTGTTATTTCTCATCGCATGGGCTCACAGGAGAAAGCAAGCCTGTTCCTTAATAGAGACGACAAATCAGAAACCGCTGCCTGCCTGGGAGATGAAACAGTCGTGTGGGCGAGGAGCCCAGAGGGCGGGCGTGGTTTCCCAAGCCCTGGCACAGCCTGCAGGCCTCGTCAGGTACTCTGCGTCTGGTGTACTCTGCCCTTTGCACATCCAGTGGATGGGGGAGGGGCGGGCTGTTCCATGTGACAGCATGTGAGCTTGTCATGACCAGGGGTGACCACTGGCTTCCATTTCCCAGGAGTGGCTTTGTCCTCGTGATCTTACAGTAGGTTTCTAGTAGATGAGAAGGCATGCCTACAGACAGGGCCTGCTGGTGCTGGTGTCTGCTGTTGTGTCACGGGGGGGAGGCAAGGTTTTCCTCACTGGGACCTCTTCACTCCCTCTTTATTAATGACCCCCTGGCTCCTCCTCCAAAGGCCCAGAAGCCTAGAGGAGAAATGAGGGTACAGCATAGATGCCTTAGTGGAACGAGTGGAGCTGCTGGAACTCAACAGACTATTTATAGTTACAGCATGAAGGTGGCGCTTGAAGGATTTGCTGCTTCATTTCATTTTTCTCATTGCATCTCATCATGAAGTCGATTGCCTTATATCGGGGGTGGAGAATGGAGCAGACACAGAGGAGAACCCACCAAGTTCTGTGTCTGCAAACCTGCAGCATTTCCGGGTTCTGACTGCAGAGTCCTATCAAAGTCAGCAAAATTGGAAGTGATGCCCATTTCCTGGGCTTTCACAAACTTTGTTATTCTGCAGTCTACTACAAAATCCGAAAAGGCAGAGAAATGTAGCTTTCACTGTTTAGAAAATCTTTGTGAGTTTTTCTTCCCCCTAGGGAATAATTTTTAGCAATTATTCATTGGAAAAATGAAATCTGAAATGTAGGTGTTTTTCAGTGCATGTGCTACAGAGGAGCCTCAGCAGCCTTGTGTCTTGCTTACTTGTTTGCTCAGTGGGTAGGGATTGAGCCCTGGGAGTGTGCTGGGTAGGACCCCAGGGCTGGAGGCAGAGTCAGGACCAGCCCCAGGATGGTGCGTGGCTATTGTCCCGGCGCTCACTGGAACAGCCCTCCTGGGGAGCCTTCCATTGGACTTCTTTATGCAGCCCAGTGCACACCTCACCTGTGCGTTTGTCAAGCCACTGAGTGCAGTGCTGTGGCCTGAATCATTCCGGGCCTTGCTTCTGGAGGGTTGACAGTAGGGGACACAGCAGGCCAGGGGCATTCTGGGACCCAGGCCTCCTGCCTATGTGGGATACTGATGTGTGTTGTGTGGACAGGTCACTGATGTGTTTCAATGTAAATCTGACCTTCCTTTAAGAGCAACTGGGCAGCTGTCTAGGAGCTTCAGCCTCTATGATGTGGACACCTAGTCTCTCTTTCTGGAAGCTTCTAGAGTGTAAGAGAAAGTAGGTTGGATACTCACGTTCCCATTGTCTTTGAATAATGGAACAGTGGGCCTGGATTGTCATCCTGTGGATTGGGGAAGAGATCATAGAGATCATAGAAGTCACCTTAAAGTAAAAGAGAGTAAATCCAAATGCTATTCTATGTAGACTATGTGCCATCAAGTACAGAGCATGTGCGCATGTGGACTTGTCGTGATGAGGAAACTGGCTTCCGTTTCAAAGAGGAGAGCCGGAGTCCTCCAAATCCATGGAGATGCCGCAGTCTAAAGTCTTTGGAGTCAGGCTTTCATTCCATCCTGGGTCTTCCCTTATGAGTTTGGTAAGTTGTTATTACACAACCTCGGGACCTCAGTTTCCTGTTTTAGAAATAGAGATAATAGTACCTCCCCCAAGGGTCTTTGGGAGGAATAAGTAGAACAGCTTGTAATGGCATGCCTGGCATGTGTTAGGCACTCAGTAAACAGCAGCTGTGCAGTGTTGTGCGAGAGCTTACCTCGAGCTGTTTTCCTAGAGTGCGTTGATCCTCAACCGTGTTCATGTAGCCCTGCCCAAGGTGCCATATTGTGTAACGGAGATGTGACATCGAGGCTCCATGTCACCTGGGACTTCTGGAGTCAGCCGCCTGGCCTGTGGCTGACCTTGGCTGTGTTCCTGAGAGAGTGGGGATATGAAATTGCATGACACAGTCAGTCATCTTGTGCCTGTCTCATCTGCTCTCCTGATGGTTCAGTTCTTCTCTGCCCCTAAATTCTTACGTCCCAGAGCAGACTCTTGGTTGAGATGCAGGTGCTTTTGTCAGGTGTCCTTGGAAAACTCCAGTGACAACAAGCAGTCAGTAGCCTGTAGTGACCACCTGCACTGTCGTCCTCTCTTGTGGACGTGGACATTGACTCTCCATGTCTGGCCTGTGCAGAAAGAAGTGAGTCCTCTCTTTTTCTCTCCAGAGCCTGCAGGGGCACCCACCCTCAGCTGGGCAGGGCAAGGCCAGGACAGAGGCTTTGAGGGCATCCAGAGAGGAGACTGCAAGGTGTGCAGGTTGGCCCAGCAGAGAGAGACCAGAATGCAGAGGGTGCTCAGGGCAGGCGGCTGCTGCTCTGGGCTGTGTGTGTCGTAGCGTTAGCACGGCAGACACGAGCGGTTGACCAGATGCCCCATTAGAGGCCCATGTCTGGGCATGCGGTGTTGATCTCTGTGTATAGATTGATGTGGCTTCTTCTCAAGGTCTGGGGAAGATAGATGTTGAATAATGCACAGTTGCCTAGCCTCAAAGATCCTTTGAGAAATAGCTACCCTGTGCAAGTTTCAACCATTTGTTTAGACTAATGGAATGACTCTAAAAGTTTATATCTTTACAGATGTACAAGCGCTTTATTTATAAGAAACTAATTTAAGCTGGGAAAGAAGAATGTGCTTCTCGCGTGTGTGTAAAACATTAGAAAGCAGCTCTGTTCACTGCCGTGGTGGTGGAAGGCATGTGCAACACAGACATAAGGCTATTTGAACTCTTTATTTGCCACATTTACAATATTAATAATAGCGTTTCTAGAAGTTGTCACATCAAGTAAAAGATCTTCATTCCAGGCTGTCTTTGGGGGCCAAATTGAGACTGGATGCATGCATTTAATAAATTGTAGTCTCACGTAGTCATTTTTGTAAATAATTAGTTTCAGTGAAAGAATAAGTTAGCATATTGTATGCATCTAATGTTGCAAATGTACATACAGCAAACTTTGCTATTAATCAACAGTCAAGCACCGCAAGTGGGGTCTCATACATAATGAATTGTGCTTAAGCCTCATGGGCTTCTTGATAGAAAAATAAAAGAAAACACAAGTGCAGTAAGCTTTTGAATAAAATTTAACTAGATTGCTCTGCATCCTGTAATTGTTTTGGAATCTTTAGGGACCTGATCATTCATCTATAGTTTTGGGGTGTTTTTATCTTCATCTGTCAAATAGTAGAGACTTTTAAGGATATGTTAAAATGTTGATAAAATACAATTTTCCTTTTAATGATTTGAACATTTAGGGGGAAAAGTAAATAGGCTTTTTAAGGCTTTCTGGTCTGCCAAGTATACTATTCAGGTTGTCTTTTAAAAATATTTTTATTATTTAATGCATTTTTAAGAATTATTTTTAAAAAGAAAACTATGTATTGTTCTTATGGGGAAGAGTTGAAAATTTACATAAAGTTTCCTCTGTATTTTTGGTGGGTGTTTTAAAATGCTATAGTAAATACCTTTGTGGTATTGTTTAGGATCTGACATTAATTTGAGCCCCAAATATTGAGGGCATAGGATGCCCGTTAAAAATTGGTATCCAGTTTTAGCAAGATACCTATGGCCACCCAGAAAGTAACTTGGAGCCTAACTTAATTTTAAATGGCCTCTTTCTCCTCCTCACATTATTGATGTTGGTACATGAACCCTTTGGTGGCCTATGATAGGATCATAAACATAGGATTCATTTTGGGATAGGGTTGAAGGCATAAAAGCAAGGAATGAGATTTATGTCCGTCTTTATTATGAACCACACAGTAAAAGTGCGGTAAAGATTTGCCGACTTGACAGCCAGAGCTCCTCACAGCCCTCCTGCAGGCACTCACGGAACACTGCCTGCTCTGGGAAGACCTCCTGTTTTCTTCCGCACTAGAAATGGGCTGTGCTCATCACTTACTTCCCTGTCTTACACGATGTCCTTTTGTACAGAATGCATCTTTAAAATAGGCCCTACAACCAAACACGTAACAGTCAATCAGTAGACTCACCTCACCTGTGATGAGTGGGAGGCCCTTTTGTACCAGAAAGTTAAAAAATATATATATATATATATAACTCATACCTGTCATTGCTTATTACATAAACTTAAGTGTATTGTTGATGTTTCGTGCGTGTTTATTCACTTTTTCCTGTCATAGTTGAACACATCTTGTTCTTGGGGGTGCATGAGAAATCAGTGGGGTAGCACGTGAATCACTGAGGACGGCCCACGGTGTGCAGTCAGTGCCATTGTCATCATCGTCATTAGCAACGGCAGCTCAGGACCAGTGAGGCCGCGGTTGTGTCTGTCATGAACCCATTGGCGTGCCGTTTGTTTTTTATCTTTGCCGCAGTTGCACTGTTGAGATCCATGTTTCCTACTACTAACATCAGCATTTTTAATTTTTTCTGTTTCTAGTCAGTTTCCTAATATAACTATAGAATATTCAAATAATTGCATGCACTTTGTCAAACGTACATGGTCATAGTGCCCAAACAGTTGCTGGCCACCAGGCAGAGCCACGGAGCAGTCACTGCCATGTTCCTTCCCAGCCGCCTCGGGGCCTCCATGAAACATCGGGGCCATTGGAAGGCGGAAGTGCTGTTTCTGATGTTGACCTGTGTGTTTGACCTTCACCTTCTCTTCCTGCGCAGTTGGCTGTCAACTCCAGAGGAAGGGGCAGCCCTGAGTCAGTATTCTAACCACTAACTGCATGCATTTCAGATCCTCAGTAAATGCTTGAATGAAATTAAGCCACTGCATTTGTCTGAAATATAGAGTCAAAAGGTTTTATTCAGCCTCCTGTTTAAAATAAAATAATCTTTATTGAGAGCAGGTAGCATAGTTTATTTCTTTTCTTCAATCTTACCCCTGAAAGAAAACATCTGAGCTTTAGCAGGAAGCTATAATTGAATGCAGGACAAATCCATCAAACACAAGACACTCTGCTAGAGATCTTCTAAATGGGACATAACTGTGCATTTACCAGTGATATTTAGCAAAACTCTCCATGTAGCATGGATAATCTTTGGCTGAAGGCTTGTTCCTACGTGAGCCCTGGAGTCTGCTGCTCTGCCCTCTAGTCCTGAAGGTTCTGGAAGCCAGAGGAGGTGGGTGCTCGCTAGCTGGGCTTGGGAAATGTTGCTCATCACCTGAGCATCCAAAGTGCTGTGTGTGGCGAGGCCACTAAAAGCTTTTCAGGTACCCGTGGGTTTCCGTGCAGCCTTCTTCAAAGCCTCTTGGAAGCCTTGTATCCAAGCTCGGCGCCTTGCCAGATTCCAGAGGAACTCAGAGGAGCAACTGCCTTTGGAACAAACTCCTTGGGTGACCCTCCAGGGTCAGCCGATAGCATTCCCAAACCATAAGATGAAAACGTTGTCCGTGGAGAGAGAGAGGAGGTGTTTGGGTCGCAGGAGAGGCAGAGGGTACACAGCACACCCCGTCTGGAGTGTCCTGTGGTCAGCCCGATGGAGCCTCAGATGTGAGGAACTCATGAAGGACTCTTGGCCGATTTTCTTATATCAAATAGGATTCAAGCCAAATACATCACGTGTTAATGTCTCTGGGGAGTAGAATTCATTCAGAAATGGACATTTAGTGATTCTCTACTGCCAGTGGAATCTTAAGGCACCCAAAAATCTGAATACTCAAATCTCCCAGCTGGCTGGTGGAGTTTTAGAGCGTTGAGCACTCTGAACTGGGCAGAGCTGGAAGCTGTGGTACCAGGAACACACTCTTTCTGTTTTCCTCGCACTGAGCTGGGCTGATATCAAGACTCCTGGGGCACTTGCTTCCTCTACCCTTTGTCTGTGGCCAGGCGGGATTCCCACACGGTCAAAGGAAGCCCGTGTCCAGCAGGGGCCGTGTGCCTTGCATTTCTCTCATCTCCCCCAGCTCCGCTGTGCCTCAGGTGGGCCACTGCCGCTGTTCCTTCATGTTCTTGATAATATCAGTGTCTGGAAAGGAAGCTTCATGCAGGTAGGGGGGACACTTTTCCCTGGAATAGCCCCTGTGCCCATATGTTAGGAGTTTGTGCTGGAACGTTCTGACCACCTTTCTGTGCCCTGGTTCGGGTTGAAGGGAAGGAGATTTAAATCAAATCTGCAAGGCAGTTCATCACTGGGACATTGTTTTTCCAAGCCGGGGAAGGGGAATGAGTTGGGGCAGCTTCCCACAGGCGGCAGCTCCGGGAGAATATCACCGGGGCCTTCTAGTCTGCTGAGGCTCTGGGAGCTTCCACCCAGGGCAGGTCAGTGTCGTCCGGTTTGGTTTTAAGGAACCCCTGGCATTGCCAACAGTTGTGTTTTTCTTAAAGAAATCCTTGAGCCAGGCCCACGTGGCTCTGGCTTTGCTGTGTTAAGGTGCCCGACGCCCTGTTGTCCCGTGTACACATGCCCAGCAAAGCTGTGCATCTTTTTCACCCACCAGCCACCATCTTCTCATGCCAAGTCCAAGAAAGTGAAAGGCACCAGTGTCATGATATGTGCCTCGGGATTATTCTGTGGGTGACACATGATGTCCTGGGAGAGGCCTGGGGGAGGCGTGACTCTGATGTGCTCTGAGCATTTCCCCACCCATGCTGGGAGAGGGTCTTGTCTCCTGCAGGGTTCAAGGGATGGGACAGAAACGGGCTGAGGTGCCAGATGAGAGTCTCCAGCTGGCGTCTTGAGCTGGAGTCCGTGGCAGCACCCAGAGCTGCAGGATTTGGGCTCCTGAGCAAAGGTGCTCCCCTGGCGAGGATGGGGCGGACCACAGGGCCGGCATTTCAGTGGTGGGTGAGTTGCAGGTCCCCTGGGGAAGACTGGGACGTGGGATTTCCATGCGCGTGGGCTGCGGAGCCCGTAATTATTGGCGTTTCAGGGTTCGCCAGCGGGGAAGCCCGAGGAACTCCCCCGTGATAAGTGCCGCCGTGAGAGAGGCCGTCACCCCCAGCTCTTCCAGGGCCGAGCGCGGCAGGATGGAGGAGAGGGCAGGGCAGGAGAATAAATTTCATTTTACTGTAGAAATGGAAATTTGTGTCATGGCTTTAAAAATCTGGTTTTATGTGTGTGTTTAATGCCATTCATTTTAAATGTAGTATCATAAATCCTTGCTTCAGAATCAAAGCTGTTTAATTACATTTCACCCATGAATAGTTACCTAATGCCAATAGAGAAAGAGTTAAAAAAGAGAACTACAGAGTAAATCAGAGGTTGAGATCTTTAGCACAAGCATAAAAAATCAATTTAAGATGAATTTTACTACTATAAAAATTCTTCAAGTATCCTTTTAAGAGTGGGAAATGCTAGGAAAGCCAGCTCACATTTCAATTCCCTCAGCAGCACGAGAGAAGGACGCCCGCGTGGGCAGAGCCTTGCAGTGCTGGAGCGCACCCCATTTTGCTCAGGGGTGCTGAGGAGGGAATCCTCACTCTGGAGTCTGAGCAGTTGCTGGGGGCACAGAAGCTCCCAGCTCTTGTGGTAGAATGCCCCCTCTCCCACAGCGTACCCTCGCTTCCCTGAGAGACCCCATCTGCAGGGTATGATGGCCGGCCAGACCCCTCTAGTTCTGGAGCCTAACCCTGACCTTGAGGTGCTTGCTTTGCCAACCAGTCCCACATCCCAGTCTTCCCCGGGGTCCCTGCAACTCACCCACCACTGAAATGGCAGCCCCTGTGCTCCGCCCCATCCTCGCCGGGGGAGCACCTTTTCTTGGGAGCCCAAATCCTGCAGCCCCAGGTGCCACCACGGACGCCAGCTCACGACGTCAGCAGAGGTAATGCAGGAGAAAAGACCCTCACCCAGCGCCTCATCCCCTTCCTGTCCCATCCCTCAAACCCTGCAGGAGACGTTGGCTGAGCTCTTGCTGCAGAAGGTGCCAGGCCCAGGTGGCTTGATCAGGGGTCTTGTTTCCCCAGTTGAAGGTCGGGGTACATGGGCCCCATCACGCTTGCTCTTCCTGTCTGGACAGTGGTGGTTGACAGCTCTTTGTCACTCAGGAGGGAGCTGGGACTAACCCTCCCTGCACGCTGCTTCCACCCCTCTGTTCTGCCGCCTTCCCCGGGGATCAGGACAGCAAAGCACATTACATATTTCTCCATCTTTCTTCTTAGATATCATCAGTACCCTGTTTATTCAGTTAGCAAGGAGCGGAGCATGAATCAAATGATTGAAGATGTGTCTCTGAAATTGAATAATATTTAAGCCAAGCAGAAGTTCTCCTTTCCATGGCCAGACCTCACTTAAGTGGGAAGGAAATCGGGACAGTGAAAAGACAGCACTTCCATGCCCCAAGGGAACTCTGAGAGAGGCCATTTGGTTGCCCTGCTCGGCAAGCCAGTTCTCTGCCTGCAGAGTGAGCCCGGTTTCCCCGGGGCCTCTTTGTGATGGCGGCCGATAAGGGTTTCCAGGCAGTGGCTTGGGCTGTGGAGACCTCAGCCTGTGTATTGAGGGTACTGGGCTGAACGAGGGCCCTGTCTGCGTGAGTTCCCTCGGGCAGGGGTCTGGATAAGGTGGCAGCTTAGAGAAGGCCAGGGCCTGTTCTGTCTGGCCGCAGTGTTCATGGGGTCAGCCATGAACTGTAGCCAGCTCTGCTGGGCTTAGTTCTCAGGCCCAACTGCTGGTCTCAGTTGTCTGTGGTCATCCTAGTGAGCTTCCTTCTTTTTCCCTTCATTCTCTGGCTCCTTCCTTAAAGTTGTCAATATCTGCGTGCTTGGAAACCTCTGACCACCCTCCCGTTCCACTGTGAAAAACAGTGTACGGGGACCCCTATGTGCGTCTCACCCGAAGAGGTCCATTTTTAGAAAGACCCAAGGATCTCGGCAGAGACTTTTACACCCACAAACCACTCCCGCCCAGAGACCCAGCCTCCAGGACAGGACAGCGTGTGAGGCTGGCCCGAGGTCTTCCATCACTGCGCCTGCTGTCAGATGACATGCACATTTCTGCACCTGCAGGACCTCAAAGCGAAGTAACCCTGGACACACCCTTCACTGGGTCTCTTTCCCCAACTTCCTCCCAGCAATGGAAGGAAAGCACAACTCCACACGAAAATAACAACACAGGTGCAGCTCTGTGCCTCCCTGTAGCTTCTCCCTGCCGCCCCGTGGGCTTGGCCATGGTGTCACCACACACTGTAGGTGTCGCAGACGCAGGCCCACGGCCGTGTGTGCCCCTCGGCATGTCTGCTGTCTTCTGGGAAGGTGGAAATGCCATCACAGGCACTTACTCAGGCAGAAGCTCTGGAACTTTAGATCCCAGCTTCTCCGCTTTTAATTGTCTCTTGTTAAAATGTGAGTATCCCAGATGGAATGCAAAAGAGGTTCCTGCTGCTGAGGCCCTGGTTTCTTTTCTGAATGGAAGTGCCAGGGTATTTCCGCCCACAGTACACTTTAAGCCAAAGTAATTTGTATCATCTTTAACACAAGCCCAATACACGAAAGGCTGTGTTTGTTTAACTAGACGTGTAAGCTATAGTTATCTTTATTTCCACTTTAACTGCATAAGAGAGTAAACCTTTTTAACCATAAGGAAGGTGTTCGGCTTCCTTTTATCTCTTGCCTCATTATGTACTTTTGACTTTATTCAGATTTGTACAAGCTTGGTTTTTACCTCACAGGAAAAGCAAGAACTAATTGCTCCAGAGATCATCTGAGCTCTTCGTGTGAAGGTGTTTTAAGAAGTTGTGACTGTATCTTCTTTTCTAAAACAGCCTCCAATTCTGTGATACTAAGCGAAATGCCGGTTGTTTGCAGCTCCGGGGCTGGCTCTGTTGCCTCCTCTCCATGGACCAGCCATGCCCAGCCATGTCCACATCCCTTGTGTGGATAGTCGGGATGGTGCTCTTGGCTGCATTGGCCGCCTGTGCTGGGCTGCACGTCCAGGCAAATACAGCCTTCATTGGGAGCCTCCCAGAGCAGCACGCGTGTGTCAAGGAGAACCATTTTGTAGATCTCAGCGCACAGCCCCCGAGGCAGCCCAGGAAGGAAGGGTGAAGGGCCCGTGGGAGCTGTGCGTCCGCAGCCTCTACAGTGCAGTGATGCTCCCCACCTTTTCACAGAAGCCTGAGGAGCAGCACTGTCTGTGAAAGGAAACTAGAAAACTCCCGCGCTCCAAGCCTGGGAAGTCCCGGGGAAGCGTGCCGTTTGTCTGGGGCTTTGAGAAGCAGGGAAGGAAGGAAGGGAGTCACCTGAAGATAATGGACCCTGTGCCGGGGCTTCCCAGTGGGGTTCCACAGCACTTGAAATCACAATAGGTTGTGTCATGCACGCCACAGCCCCGGGTGGCAGTGGGAGACCTCCCCTTCAGGGCCGTGTCCTCAGTCTGTGGAACACAGCCCCGGAACATCCACCCCTGCTGGGGATGGAGAATCCTTTCCGTTAGGGGCCACCAGGTCGAAGCCACAGAAGAATGAACACCCCAAACAGAGGCAGCCACAAAACAGTCTGAAGCGACTCTGAGAGGTACAGGTTCAAACTGCAGGAGACCGAAGGGAGGAGAGTGGCCAGAAAGAACCAAGAAGGCCGCGTGGTAGCTCACGCCTTTAATCCCAGCGGTTTGGGAGGCCCAGGCGGGCGGATCACCTGAGGTCGGGAGTTCGACACCAGCCTGGCCAAGATGATGAAGCCAACATGGAGAAACCCCATCTCTACTGAAAATGCAAAAAATTAGCCGGCTTGGCAGGCGCCTGTAATCCCAGCTACTAGGGAGGCTGAGGCAGGAGAATCGCTTGAACCCGGGACGTGGAGGTTGCAGTGAGCTGAGATTGAGCCATTGCACTCCAGCCTTGGCAACGAGCAAAACTCCATCTCAAAATTAAAAAAAAAAAAAAAAAACAGGAAGATTTGAGAAAGAACCGAGTAGACGCAGGCACGTGAGGCACACGGCTGCTCCCGAGAGAACAGACTCGCTGGACGAAGGAAACACAGACTAGGCCCTCTGGAGCGTGGGAATCAGGGGACCGAAAGTGAACCCTGAGGACTCCCCTGAACACAGCACAGCTATGGAGGAGGCAGGACGCGTGGTTGTGGCCTTGCGTTGTTGGACTTGGGGTGGGGTGGGCTGTGTAGTGCAGTCTAATGACTGTGTTGATATTTCTGGAAACTTTTCGATAGTGAGTGCTTGATGACTTGGGTGCAGCTATGCCGTCTGTAAGTCTTACAAAGGGACACTGTCACTTGGGTTGCTTTGCGCTGTGATGCAGACTCAGAGCGCACGTCCTGGGAGGCCTGAAGGTGGAGAGTGGGTGCTTGAAGGTCGAGAGTGGGACCCACCCTCGGTGGGTCCTTGCCTCACCAGTCCCCCCTCTGCTGCACAGCTAGTTGAGACGCGCGTGCCCGTGAAGCAGCCGCAGGTGTTTGCCCGTTTAGATGCAATAGGTTTTTGCTTTTCCAATGTGTGGAGGCAGGGCCCAGAGGTTTACTAAGCCCCTGTTCTCACTTTTGCAGTGCCATGGAGGTCCCAGCCCCTGCTGAGGTTCTCGGAGGTCCGGAGCCCCTGATGCAGTGCACAGCCTGGCTGAATGCCTATTTCCACCAGCCCGAGGCTGTCGAAGAGCTCCCCGTGCCGGCTCTTCACCATCCCATTTTCCAGCAAGGTCAGTAACTAAGCCATCTGCGGTGGTTCCTTTGGGGAGCTTGACTTATTAACGATCGCTGACATCACACTTCATTTTATTGAGTATACCAGCTTGGTATTTTTACATCAGCTAAACAGAGACAGCGTTTGGCCGAGCTGGAGGGACAGGGGTTCACCGCCTCCACCCACTCCAACGCTTGTGTTAGTTTTGGCACAGGGTCGCATAATTCTTGGCAAAGGCAGTAAAAATGATGCATGCAGATTGACTCTTGACTCTCGCTGGCTGAAAGGTTTAAATAGGAACACATCTGAATGGCAGTAAATTTTTCAATAAGCTTATTGTGAACTTCAACTATCTGCTTGCCAACAGCACAGAAAACGAAACTTGTGCGTGGACATTTAGCCACTTCCATACACTCTGTTTGTGACGCTTACATCGTAGCAGGTAGCAGCGTTGGAGCTTCTCGGATAAGTTTTGCATTTAATTTCTCAAACGTACCAGAGTTAGAGATATTCTTTCTTAAGAGATAGCTTGAGAACTTACCTGTACATAGCCTGCTGAAGGCTTGTGATAGCCTAAAACATTTCCCAGACATTTCTTTTACAGCTTGTGTTTGGCTCTGCTCAATACAGAAATTAATTACAGCAACTAAAATCATTCCAGACACATGCCAGAAATTTATGTTGCATAGTGAGTTTTTCATAATCATTGTTGTATAAGTGAATGTATATTCATATATGATGTATATAAGGAGTTGTACACTTATATATCCTTAAAGGGAAAGATTACCTTGAAATTTTACATGTGGTGAATTTAAAGCAATTTGGAATTTCAGATCGGGTTTGCTGGGTAAGCTTAACAGTATTCTAATTGCTGCGGTGCTTCTCAGCACAACACAGACTTGAAAATGGAGAGTTTTCAGGGGAAGCAGGTAGAGAAACCCCGGAAGGTTGGGCTGGTACCTGAGTTCACTTACGAAGTCAGACAGGCGAACAGATGAAGTCATGAGCACGTTTTGTGCATAATGAACTGAAACTGTGCAGCTGTAATGGACCAGGCACCTTGCTGTCCTCTGAATCATATAGAACTATCTCCGGAAGGGTTCAGTGGGGATCTCTAGGATGGGCGGGCAGGAAGCTAGAGTGAGTGGGCCTTTACATGGAACCACAAACATCCACGAAACCTCTCATCATCTTTGCCCACCAGTGGGCCGCCGCCAGGACAATGGCACTACCAAAGCCTCCTGGGCTGCCGCCAGCTACGGACCCACCTCTCCCCAGCACCACAAGCCAGTGAGCCAAGCAGACGGTGTGGGGGACCTTGCTTGCTGTACCCCTGACAAGCTGGGCACGGGGCAGGATGTTGCTGCATGGCCCAAAGAAGTCAGAGATTGGTTTTGTTTACTAAAGTTGGGGCTTGGGGATCTTAGAGTGGTGAACTCTTCTCTGTACGATCTCTGTTTGGGGGTTCAGAGCTGCCCAGGAGGCTTTTTTTCTCCTTAAGCCTGTCAAATATGTGAGCTGAAATGTAAGGTCTCAGGACAGAAAAGTTCTCTTATAAAACCAGGGCAGGAGGTATCCGCATAATCGTATGGAGGCTGGGAGGACGAGCCTGCAAACCCCTGAAGTTTACCTAAGGTTTATTGTGCAACTTTATGAAAAACGTAGAGGCAAAAGTTCCATGAAAATTTTTAGTTTTCTCCAAGTCATATGGTGGTCCCGGCCATGGAGCTAGACCCTGCTGGCCTGGTCTCACCAGGGTCCAGAGAGTGATGTGCGCCGGGGCAGGCCGGGAAGAAGCGGAGGGGAGGCCTCTGCAGCTGCTGATAGGAACTCCGGGACGGGGGTGGCCAGCAAGGAGGGAGGCATAGAAATAATCAGACACTCTCCAAACCACCCCTGCGAGCGCTGAACCCCCGCTGAGGCTTTCCCCCCGTCATTTCTGCCCATGGCAGTATTTGCTGCTCCTAGAGCCGACAACGGCAGGCGGGTCCCTGGGGCTCCTCAGTCAAGTCCCTAGTGCTTAAGCAGAGTTGGGATCGGCCACACCTACCCTTGCCTCCCTGACTTTCGGCCCACGCCAGGCCAGGCTGCTTCCTGGGCTGGCAGGTCATGATAGCTCTTGGTGACCAGGAAGACCTCAAAGTAGCCACTGGTATACTGGTAAAGGCTGTCTGGCCCCCTCATGGCCCTGCCCCTCTTGGAAAGCCCTACAGTGTGGGTGGATACCTCTAGCTGGGATGAGGTGCACTCCGGCAAAGTTTTGGGGTGGGAGTGTGACAGCCTCTCACGTCCTTCTCTCTTGGTACTCGAGGAACTCTGAGGCTGGCTGCAGACTCAGGGTGCTGAGCTCAGGGCCTTCTCTCGAGGGTGGGGCTGGAGTCCCCTGGGCCAGGCCTGCCTGCAGATGGTTAGTGGTTGCTATGGGGGCTGGGATTCCCCACCACAGCACGTGCAAGCCAGGTTTTTAACATTTAGCTCAATCGTTTACTCCTGGACAGGGGCCAGGTGTACGGATTTTACTGTTTGAAGAAGGGGAGGTGGATGGTGGATGGTAACAGGGAGTTAATTGGTTCTCCCAGATGTGGGTACGCCCCTTTCTGTCTGGCATGAGTTTGGTTTGCGCTCTGTCCAGTTTGTATCTCGTAACGTCAGTGAAATCAACAGTGAGGGGAGTAGGTCTTTTAGAGGAAAAGTCTTTTGGCATCTCAGAGCCCCCTGGAAGCTGTGGAGTAACAGAAATCAACCTGCTTTGCAGACTGAGAGGAATGGGTCCATTGTAACATGGAATGAATGTTTCCTTGACCAGTTCCCTTTTCTGTACATTTTAATTTTTGTATATGTTTAACATACTTCTGCATATCATTTTTCACCATATTCTCCCTTCTGAGATTGAGACCAGGTTTATCTATTTCAGCCTGGTTTATCTACGTCAACATTTTTAAAAATGTGATTGTATTTGAGCTCATCCTTGAGTTCCAGCACATTGACCCTTTCTTTCTGAAGGCCTGGCTGGTAACACTTCTGACCGCACAGTTCCAGCCTTCATCCCTTCCTCAGGCCCGTCCTGCCACGGAAAGAACCTCTCCTGCACGCCACCTCTTCGCAGCACCACCTCGCCTTCCAGGACTCCTCTCTGGAATGAACATGCTGTTCTTGATTTGCTTTTTAAGGCTAACCACAAAAATATGCATTACGTCGAACCATACGAAATTGCTGTTTTTGAAGTTAAAACTTACCAAATCCTAGAAATCTCAGACGGTTCAACTTCTTATCTTGGGGAATTTCCAAAGACAGGTTAGTAACTAGGTCGCTGTTGGGGTGTTTCTGCCTGGGGACAGTGAAGCTGCCTTTCCCGACCCAGTGTCCGGAGGTCTCCGGGGCGGCCTCATTGTGAGGCCGGGACAGGTGGGGTTTCCCAGCGGGAGGGCGCTGAGGCCCTGGAAGGAAGCCTCATTGTGCTGCTGGAGGGATTAAGAAGAAACCTGAGCTGTCCAGTGAAGCGTATCCTCATTTCTGGTTCAAGTGTTGTTTTAGTCAGGTCATTTCCTAAAATAAAATTCGTCAAAGTTTTCTTGGTTTTGGGTTTTTTGGCTTTTTTGGTTTGCTATTCTGGTTTTTTTAAAGTGTCAACAAAATCCATTTTCTAGCTACTGTGTGACCAAGACCCAGCGTTTCGTTGCACAGCGTAGCTTTTTAAGGAGGTCATTTTTCCCCATAAGCCTCTCACAGGGTCAGCTTTGTATTTATTTCTCATTCATTTTTCCTCAAGAAATACTTATTTAATGAAGCCATTATTTTCGAAATACATTTTTACTTTTTTCTTTTATAATGAAATATCATTTAAACTTTTCTCTGAACACCTCCTGATTTCTTAGTGTTTATTTATGAAAATGTTTAGCTTGTTTATATAATACGCCTCCTGGAGAAGCCGTAGAGGTCAGTGGGCAACGCAGTTACAAGAAATCCTTTCTACCCTAGTTTGCCAAAAGCAGCTTTTTACAATGAGTTCAAGAAAAGCAGAGCTGTGGAAGGCGAGGATGGACTTTCAGATACGGAACCCATCTGGGCACATCCTCAGGTCCCTGAGCCCTCCCACCCATGGAGACCCTGCCGGCAGGTGTCGCTGACCCCAGGCTGCTGAGGGAGGGCCCGAGGCCAGGGCCTTTCTGCTCCTGCCAAGGCGGGACCAAGCCTTGGGGCTGCCCACGCAAGACTGTGGGAGGCCCAACTGGGACCCCAGCCTTCTCACAGATGAAGGCGTTCAACAGACGAGTTCTGAGTTTTCTTTGTAAAGTGACTGCAATGTTCCCTTTTAAATGAAATATTTAACACTTTAATAATTCCTTCGTCACAGCTGTTGGCTTATAGCTATGAAATCCAGTTGCATGACAGCAGCAAAATCTCCGTTTTTTAACACCTGCTGGTAGAAGTTAAGTTTTTGTAACTTGTATTACAGAGCCTCAGAAAGTATTCATATTTTGTATTTTTGTGTCTCATCGAATTCCTCATTTCAAAAGGGCCTCTAACAAAAGCCCTGCCCCAGAGTTAAGGGAAAGGCCCTTCCGGGTGAATTCATTGAGGTTCCCACCGTGTCCTGGAAGACGGGCCCTCTTGGCTGGTGCTTCCAGTGGGGACCACGTGGGTCCTGGAAGGTGCACATCCCAGGAGAGGATGACGAGGGAGGAGAGGAGAAGAGAATGGCATCATTATTTGGGTCCTCACCGGAGCCAGCCCTTTAAGATTAGAAATCCTTCTTGAAGAGCCAAGCAAAGGCTCATCCAGCCCCCCACAACCCCATTCTGCTGCCTTCTCACATCCAGGAAAGAGCACATCCCTGATGGGCACCCAAGCAGGAGGCCTCCCCTGGAAAGGGGCACTTCAGCCCTCCTCACCCAAAGGTCCTGGGGCCCGTTTGGGTGTTCTTAAAATGTACCTCATAGGTCGTGATCCAGCCTGAGTTTTTCCGCAGAGGCGCTTCAGCCAAGAGGGGATGTCTCTCGTGGCTTCCACATAGATCACGACAGCACACAGGCCTTGTCCTTTCAGCACTTTGTACCGATATTTTCCCTGAACTTAAAAAAAGAAATTACCAATCAAAAGAGAAGAGAAGAGCTAAAATAGGAGATGCATTTGCAGCCACCTCTGGGCGGCCACCACTGTTCCCCTTGATTTTAAACGAGGGCTCATAAATATTGTTGACCTTCCTAAGATATTACCTGGTGGAGCTGGAGGGTTTGTAAACCTTCTTCCGGTGCCCGTTTATTGATTAGAACAAGCTAACAACACTGCACTTAAGTGGAAAAAACAGCTGGTGAAAATGTAATTCTTTCGGCCTTAGAGCTGCTGGGCTCCTTTCCTGGACAGCAAATGTGGAAATCAAGATCTGTGGCCTTCTGGAACCTTCACCAGGAAATATGAAAAGAAGAACCGATCCACAGCTGAGAGTGGATGGCAGGCCCACGGATTTCCAGGTGGCCAGTAGGATTGTCCGATGTCTGGAATGAGTACCAGGGACCACCACCAGGAATCATCACTTCTACCACGGAGAGGAAAGCCCAGTGCATTTCTGTGGTTCAGAAACTTGATACAAAGAGAAGCTGGAATGTTTAAAAGCAAAAATAGGGCAGGGATCACTGAAAGTGCAGGATGTGTGCGAAACAAGGGTAGAGTGAGCGCTGGCAGGGATGGAGGTGGTGAGGGGCCTTCTGCGCTGGGGACACTTACTTATACCAGCCCTGCCCCAAAGAACCCATCCCCTGTGGGTCCAGAAGACCAGATCCCCGCTGATGTCTTCCCTTTCAGAGCTGTCTGGAGGTGCATGCCACTAGTTCCCAGGGTCTCATCTGCCAGCACACGGCCTGGCTTTTACAAGACATCCCCATTGATGCGATTCCCTTCCCAGTGAGTGAGCTCCCGTCACCCGTTCTGGCTTATTTGAATACCTGCATCACCTCCAGCCCCTCAGCGGAACAAGAATGTCAGATAATCCAGAATGCTGTTGAGGGCTGCTCCAGGTTGGGGGCTCACAGCCCCAGCATCCAAAAGTCTCATTTCAGCAGGGCATGTCCGCAGAGTCCCTAGGCACCCCGAGCTCTCCTGGTTTCCCTGGGCTCTGCCTGCATGGGCTGGCCCCGTGGACTGCTTGGCCAGGCCAGCCCAGTAACGGCAGAACACGTCACTCTCAGCTCCTGAGCTTGCCTGACCAGCTACACTCTGGCATATTGGTGAATTTCATAGACCAAAGAACCTGAAGTTCAGATTGTGTATTAGTTCGTTGTTTCATATTTTATTATGCAGTTTCCTACCTAGCAATTGTCATGAGTGCTTTCTTGCTCTTTATCTTATGAACAACATCTTGGGCTAGGAGAGAATTTTTAAAGTTTCAACGATGATTCATTCAAGCACATCCCTTTTACAAGTTACTCTTAAATCTCAGTTCATTCAGTGGGGTTGGGGGAGTGTTTATCAGAATCCTCTAGAAATTTCATTTGTAATATTCTACCTACAAATTTTTATACTTCTGGCCGGGCACGGAGGCTCACGCCTGTAATCCCTGCACTTTGGGAGGCCGAGGTGGGCAAATCACAAGTTCAGGAGATCGAGACAACCTGGCTAACACGGTGAAACCCCATCTCTACTAAAAATACAAAAATTAGCCAGGCGTGGTGGCGGGCGCCTGTAGTCCCAGCTACATGGGAGGCTGAGGCAGGAGAATGGCGTGAACCCGGGAGGCGGAACTTGCAGTGAATGGAGATCGCACCACTGCACTCCAGCCTGGGAGACAGAGCGAGACTCCATCTCAAAAAAAAAAAAAAAAAAAAAATTTATTCTTCTTATCTCTCCTCAAGATACACTAAAACCTTAGCATGGGCACACACATACACATACCCTGTTTCTGAGAATTACTGTTCTAAAGGAATTTATCAAAATGGAGGTAGCTCTTATGAATGCTTTTGCTGTGTGCTTTACCCTCTACTAAGTCTAACATTCCTAATTTAATAGCTATTTTTGTTGGAGACTTAAAAGCGGTGCCCATTGAAGGAATGTTTTGCTGTTGAGGAAATGCCTGCCCCTCTCCTAGGAAAGGGGAGCTCAGCTCCTGGTCCACTGGCAGTGGCTGGAACAGAACCATGGCCTGCTGAATCCCAGGAAATTGATGGTGTCCCTGTGCAGAGCCCTCTGACTCATCAGCGATCCCACAGTGTCTGTAGGAGAAGCATAGTTAGGTGAGAGTTTCATCCTGAACGTAAGAGGTGTTTGAGTCCTTAGTTCCCTGAGGTTTCCATGAGTTGGAGGAAAGGAAGCAGCCCTCACACAGAGCAATTTACCAAGCCTGAGAGGAAACCAAAAGGACTGTTTGAGAGTCAGCCACTTTCACACCTTGTTGGACGTAACTAGGGTCTCTACTACAATAAGCAGGACTTGTAATATTTAAAATTATTATGAATGCTGCTTTTATGGGAAAATATTTGCATTAAAATATAACTTAACTCTGGTGAAGTAATGAAACAGTAAATCAGTGATGGCTTCTATTAAAAATTAAGTCACCGTAATTATGTGAATGCCTTTAGAAGGATTGTCCACAGTGTCCTGGCGTTGGCCTTGAATGGACTCCTCAAAAAGTAGAAGTAACCAGGTTTCTGCCTATGAGGAAATGTAAATTGCATCATTGCTTCCTTCAATAAACTTGCATTTTAAATAGGCTTTGAAAAATAGGAATTTTCTCTCTGTTTTAAAGTAAAAAACACACTTTTCACTTAAATATGTTTCTAAATTTCTGTTTCCACTGTAGTCATTAGCTGGACTTGTGCTACTCCAAAAGAGAATGTTTACTTCATATCTTTTGTCATCATAAAATGTACATTCATATTTTACAGGTAATGTTAGTGCATTTGAAATAATTCTAGCAATAATAAGTAGAATTGTCTCCACTACCTGTGGTTATAGAGAAAATGATATTTTAATAACGTGTACATAGAATTGGACTACATTATCAATATGTTAAATATGTAAATATCAGTATAAAATTAATAGTGATAATGCCAAAAAACTATTGCAGGAGCCAAAAGTGTAAGAACTATGATTTAAGGTAAATGCTTTCACACATATGGTTTTTGCCTGCAATCCTTATGTTCAGGCTGATTCAGAATGTAAGATTCATGAGTCTCTGTCCCTCTTTAGATGTTGTTTCTGGTGTCAGAATGGAAAAAGCAAATATTTACATAGAGGGAACTCCTTTCTCCTGTTGGAGGTATGCGGCCGTCGCTGTCGCTTCCGAGGCCGCGTGGAGATGGGAACATCCTCAAGGCAGAGCAGACTTCCTGGAGGCTCAGCTGGGACGTCTCCAGCTCCGTAGCACGTTTTAATTCCATACAAGAAGTTACTCCCAAAGAAGTAAATTGAAGAACGAAATCGAGGAAAAGAAAGTCCTTTTTTGAAAGCTCTTAAACACTTGACTCAGTTAAGTTTGGATCAGGCTTTCTCTGCCCTTCCAAATATTCAGGTTAAGTATTGGCAACGTCCAGGAAACAGCGCTCTGGAGAGCCCACCCTCTCTGCCAGCATAAAGATGTACAGCGTAGCTGTTACTATGACAGCTACTTCTTTTTTCTCGAGTACTGTTGTTAATTGTTGCACAAACACATATTGTGTAAGAAAGGGGACTTGGCCATAGTCTTCCACGTGTGGGTGTGTGTGCCCACACTGTCTGCTTTTTAAAAAAATGCACTGGGCTCCGTGATCCCCCGCCTGCCAAGCAACCTGATTTTCTCTTCAGCCCTTCCTTACTTAGATGGTTTTAGTAAGACCTAGCAACTGAGCTCGAGAGACACGTCAGGACTTACAGCTTGCCCAAGACATATACTTTTCATAGAAAATTCGCGTCTCTTCCTCTTTTCAGAATAAAATATGCAAGAACCAACAGAAATGGCACATCCCCCCGCTTTTTCCCAAGAATTGGGCCTTTGATGTTCAAGAGCAGCTAATATTAAAGGCTCTCCCTAGAAGGCTGTAGAAACTGTACCTATTTATGACAAATGTAAAACAGCACAAATCTAGCTGAATATGATGGTATCATTAGTTTGTGAATCGCATCCTTGAAAATAACTGTGGAGGAGCCAAATCGGTTTAAAAGAAGATAACAAAATGGTTTAAGCTACTTAGGTTGAATGCCAATTATATTTTAATATTCAACTGAGCATATTTTACTAAGAAAAAAGGCTGCGTTGACGCATGCATAACTCATTGGCAGCGTCGGCCAGCTGTGCCGCTCCACTCTCCGAATCACTTTGTGCATTTTAGTAGCATGGTAATTTAGTAGAGGACTACCTGAGTGATGGCATTTTCAATGAGCAGGTAATCTACAGAGAATTTTTATATGGTTATGAGTTCTGTGCTTCAGCCCGGCAACACAAAAATACATCAAGACCAATTACGGTATCAACTTTCAGTGTGATACCCTTGCCACGGAAGTGCATGTATTTCTGCCCCAGGCATTTCAAATTGCATCTAATTTGAAATCTTTGGGGTTTTAATTAAATTTCAGAATATATGGAATTCTTCATTAGTACCTGCTCTGAATAGCAGATCATCCTTCTCCCAGTCTCTCGTTAAAGAAGTAGGCTGTGGTAAATAGCGTGTTCAGTAGCTGATCATTTGTGGGACCTGGGTATTGGAACAGAAATAGTGAAATGCAAAATAATATCAAAAAGATTATTAGTCCAGGGAGAGTCTCTTGATTTGTATTTTAATGGAATTTTACATTTCTCTTAATGATTTGCAAATTGTCCTCTGATTATAAGATGCATTAAGCTTTTCATTTTAATGGCAAAGACACAGCCATTAGCAGAATTTTTTTTTTTCTGTCTTCTTTTTAGAGTGCTTCCCTGCAGCAGATAAATATTGAAACCATTAACACCTTTTGATGTACGGTACAGTCTGCATCTTAGACCCATACATGGCTGGCCAGCCATGGTCCCTCCGTGCCGCACACCTGGCTGGGGACCCTGACTCTCCTCTGGGGACAGTGAGCAGCAGTAATGCCTGTTTCCTTTTCTAGAAAACAGGATTCTTTTTGAAAATTACATTGAGGGGTGGTGGTTATTTGTATTAAAGCAGTGCATTTAAATATTATTCATGGCCCAATGTGTATTTAAAAAGCTGGTCTTACCAGGGTTAGGGTTGACAGTGCCCACAGCTCCTACCTTGCTCTGGTCTGCAGGGCTGGCCTTGGTGATTTTGGAAATGGAATCTGGCCTTGCCCCCAGGATGTTTCTATGTCAACCCATGTGCTGTGAGAGACACACAGAGCTCTTGCTGTGTTAGCCAGCTGACCACGGCACGACCCCAACGCGGGGACACTTGACTTTGGTTTGGCCTCTGAGATAATGTCTTGGTTTTAAGGCCAGGACTTCTAGTCCCCTAGAAGATGAATATGATTTACACGACCAGAGCTACAAGACAAAGCTCATCTCTTCTGCTCCATCTGCTGAATGTGCACAGGGAGCTTTAGGCTTCGACCTGGAAGTGACAGCCTGCGAAGGCAGTGGCGCTTCGGGCTAGGTGTCTCCTTGCGTCGGAGCCCTGTACAATCCAGCAGCTCTGTCTGATTGTATGGTTAGGAAAACCAAAGCCAAGGGGGCTAGACGATGGCACTGCTGAGTGCGGGCAGTGGCGGCTGCTCCCGATCCCCGCACTGGGCAAGTGGGGTCGGGCTTTGGCCCTGCTTGCCCTCCATTTCAAAGGGTGATTCTTCACTCCAGGCTGGCACAGCTGACCCAAGAGTGAGTGTCTCTGAGCAGCTATGGCTCCCAGTCACTTACCCCCTCACGTTCGCACCTCGAGGTGGGCACAGCACAGGTCTTCCAGGATCTGAGGGATGAAGCTGGACACACCTCCTGCCCTTCCTTTGCCCTCTTCTGGTGAGTGTCACCTTCCCGGGCTGTCTAGAGCCAGTCTGTGTGCCCGCTCAGGTGTGTCACCTTCTGCTCAGGCATGTCACCTTCCTGGGCTGTCTAGAGCTAGTTCATTTGTCCACTCAGGCGTGTCCCCTTTCTGAGATGTCTAGAGCCAGTCCGTGTGCCTGCTCAGCCATATCACCTTCCCAGGCTGTCCAGAGCTGGTCTGTGTGCCCGCTCAGGTGTGTCACCTTCCTGAGATGTCTAGAGCCAGTCTGTCTGCCTGCTCAGGCGTGTCACCTTCCCAGGCTGTCCAGAGCTGGTCTGTGTGCCCACTCAGCTGTGTTACCTTCCACTCAGGCACATCACCTTTCTGGGCTTTCCAGAGCTGGTCTGTGTGCCCGCTCGGGCGTGTCACCTTCCAAGACTGTTCAGAGCTGGTTTGTGTGCCCATTCAGGCATGTCACCTTCCCAGGCTGTCCAGAACTGGTCTGTGTGCTCGCTCAGACGTGTCACCTTCCGAGACTGTCCAGAGCCGGTTTGTGTGCCCACTCAGGCATGTCACCTGCTCAGGCATGTCACCTTCCCGGGCTGTCTAGAGCTGGTCCGTGTGCCCGCTCAGGCGTGTCACCTTCTCAGGCTGTCTAGAGCCGATGCGTGTGCCCGCTCAGATATCCTGTCACCACATGGGCCCTACTCCTGTGTCAGGGCCATTAGCTGGCACATGCTGTGTGGTTGCCTGGTGCGCGCTGGGGCAACCTCAGGAAACTACTGTTAGCCTTCGTATTGATCAGTGCAGGCTGCCAAAACAAAGTGCTGCCAACTGGGGTCTTATACAACTGAAATCTTTCTCAGCTCTGGAGCCTGGAAGTCCGAGAACAAGATGCAGCGGGGTCTCAGCTATTCAGACCAAGGTGCTAAGGCTGCCCTGCTTGCCCTGCAGATGGCCATCCCCTTACTGCATCCCCACACAGCCTTTCCTCTGGGCGTGCATCCCTTGGGTATCTATATCATAATCTCCCCTTCTTATAAGGACACCAGTCAGATCGGATTAGGGCTACCTGAACAACCGAATGTGAACTTCTTCACCTCTTAAAGACCCCATCTGCCAATACAGTTGAAATGCTCAGGGTTAGGGCTTTGACATACGAATTTTGGCAGAACATAGTTTAGCCCATAACACCCTTTCCAAGCCTCTGATTATCTGTCTGTAAAGTGGGGACAGTAGTAACGTTGCGTAAAATGTCATGAGGGTAAAATGAGACCACCAAACAGTCAGCAAAAGAAATACCTGCTTATTTCACAGAGTCTTTTCTCCAAAATCCAAGTGGTAGTTAGCAAACCGGGACAGCTGACTCCACCTGGTCCTTTGGAACTCAGGGAAGATTGGGCCGTTACTAGGAAGTGCTGCTCTTTGCACCCAACAGAACTTCCCAAGGACGTTTGCCCTCTGCCCTTGCTTGCTATGCGTACGGGTTACAGGAAGTGTGACTAGTACCGTACGAGTTACAGGAAGTGTGACTAGTACCGTACGGGTTACAGGAAGTGTGACTAGTACCGTACGGGTTACCGGAAGTGTGACTAGTACCGCACGGGTTACAGGAAGTGTGACTAGTACCGCACGGGTTACAGGAAGTGTGACTAGTACCGTACGGGTTACCGGAAGTGTGACTAGTACCGCACGGGTTACAGGAAGTGTGACTAGTACTGCACGGGTTACAGGAAGTGTGACTAGTACCGTACGGGTTACCGGAAGTGTGACTAGTACCGTACGGGTTACAGGAAGTGTGACTAGTACCGCACGGGTTACAGGAAGTGTGACTAGTACTGCACGGGTTACAGGAAGTGTGACTAGTACCTCACGGGTTACAGGAAGTGTGACTAGTACCGCCCCACAGCGGTTCAGAAGGAGTGTTTTGGTTTGTCATCTCCACATGAAATGCATGGAGTCAATTTATATTGTAACTGGGAAAAGAACATTTTTCAACCTGTTATTTCGTCTTCCTACTCACTGTTAAGTTCTAGGCCACAATAAATGACTGCCTGCTGGGACTCCTGCACTCTGGGATGACATGTTCAAAGCGTGTGCCCAAGTAGGCTGCTGCAAGAGGGTGAGCATGATTGGGGTGGGGTCACTGGGGTCTGGGGAGCCAGCCTCAGCCCCTCCTGGCTCAGCACAGCCCTCGTGGCCTTGGGGGCCCACAGGGTCACACTCCCCCAACCCTCCCACAGCACCGGGCTCTCTGCCCTGTGCCTCACTCTGCCCTAGCGGGTTCCTGAGTACCGGGAGGCATTCTCTGATATGCTATGGATACAGTTATGGGCAAAATGAACTCTTAGGAAGGCAGCAAGTGAGGGGAATGGAGGGGCAAAGAGCACACAGCTAAACATTGCCTGACTCAACTGTGGTAGTCACTGGTGCACTGCAGGTTGGTGTTTGCACCCTGCCAGCGTGTGCTCCTGAAACTGGGGCAGGAGACCTTTCTTCTCTGTCTGAGCACTCAGAGCAGTGCCTGCCAGTGCTTGACAATGAATGAGTGAATAAGCAAAGTGTCAACCCATTTTCACGGTTTGTTTAATGTCCCTGGACCTGGATTTCTCTTGAGAGTGAGCGTTGAACGGGCCTTCCCTGCCCCTACCCAGAGCTCAGGGCATGGACCCCAAATGCTTGGGTCTCTCCTCTTCTCTCTCCTGTTGTAAATTTAAATGTCGGGGGAAAAAATGAGAAAAATATGTAAATAAATACATTTGCAATCATTTTATCGGATGAGAAGAGTAGCAGTTTCAGGAGTTTCATTCAGAGTAATCGTCGAGCACATGGATGGCAAGTTGATAGTTTCATTATTTTTATTATGAAATATTTACTTTGGACAAACGGATATTCAAAACTGACTTGTGAGGAATAAATAATAAAGGACAGAGTCATATGTGTGCCACCCAGGTGAAGTAATAGTTTGTTTTCTTTCCTTCTGTCAGTAGACATTTGGATTCTGAAGTTTTTGCCTTTAAGACTAATGATGCTACCAATATTCTAGGATATGTGCCCTAGTGCTCCAGCTGGCTGGAATTCATGGGTAGAGTACGGAAGAAGAGGGAACTATACAGAGAAAGAATTCCAGAGGTCTGCATGGTATCCCATTGAGTCTGTTGCAGATTACAGAGTCATACATGCATTTGTAAACCACATGAAACCAGACAACTATTGGGGAACTATAAGTTGAACCAATTTCAGATAAATGAACATCACTAGAACTAGAAAATATGTGGACAAGTATGAAATTTTTCTTCTATTATTTAAAAGATGATTAACTGTTCATGGTAAAGTTAATAAAGATGTATTTTGTATTTTATAATACACATAAAAGGAAAACATATGACAACAATAGTGTAGAAGATGAGACTCTGGGGAAATGGAAATATATTGTTCTAAGTTTCTTGCTTTATGAACAAGTATAATATATGAGGACAGACTTTGATAAATTAAGAATGCATGTTAAAAATCCTAGAATACCACTAAAAGTAACCAGAACCTATAGCTCATGGGCCAACAGAAAAGATAAAATAGAATGCTAATTCTTTTAAAGAAAAAGAATGTAAAAGAAGGAAGGGTAAAGGGAGAACAAAGAACAGATAGGAAAAATAACAAGTTGGTAGACTTAAACCCAATCATATTGATAATTACATTAAATGTAAATGTTTTTAAGATTCAAATAAAAAGACATAGATTAGTAGACTGGTTTAAAAGGCCAGAGCCTGGTATATATTTTCTACAAGACAAAAATAATTTAAAATGATGAAAGAGTCCTATGTAAAAATGGAAGGAAAAAAAAGGAATACATTGACAGAAAGGTACAAGTAAAATTGTATTTATTTTCAGATCACATAATTATTTATATAGAATATCTTAAAGAATGTTGAAAATAACTATTAAAACAAATAAGTGAATTTAAGAAGGTTGAGGATACAATTTTAACATAAAATGTATTCTATTTTTATATAGTATTATTGAAAAGTAAATTATAAAAGTTACTTTATGTATTCAACATTAGCATTATTAAAGATTATTATTTAAAGATATGCAAGGCCTCTCTACTAGACAGCATAAAAACATGGCTGAAAGAAATTAAAGAAGACCTAGGTAAATGGATCTTTATTAGTTATTGAAAGAGCCAGTGTTGCAAGAGGTCACATCTACACAAATTGTCCTCTGTATTCAGTTTAGTCACACTTTTAAATTATGTCAAAATGCAAAGAGCCTAGAATATTTAAAACAATCTCGAAAAAGAAGAATGAATTTGTAGGACTTACATTACCTGGTTCCAAGACTTCCTACAAATCTGTGGTAATCAAGACACTGCGATAAGGATCAAAACTTAGAACAATGGAACAGAATAGAGACCAACATTTTTGCAGTTCTTGTATCTTTGAGAAAGACACAAAGTAGATGAATGAGGAAAGTAAAGTCTTGTTGGCCAGGCATGGTGGCTTAAGCCTGTAATCCCAGCACTTTGTGAGGCCATGGCAGGCAGATCACTTGAGGCCAGGAGTTCAAGACCAGCCTGGCCAACACAGCAAGACCCTGTCTACTAAAAATACAAAAAATAGCCGAGCATAGCGAGACCCTGTCTCTACTAAAAATACAAAAAATAGCCAAGCATGGTGGCGCACATCTGTAATCCCAACTACTCAGGAGGCTAAGGCATGTGAATCACTTGAACCCAGTTGACAGGTTGCAGTGAGCTGAGATCATGCCACTGCATTCCAGCTTGGGCAACAGAGGAAGACTCCATCACAAAAAAAAAAAAAAAAATGCTTTGTCAACTAATGGTGCTGAGTAACTGGATATCCTTTTTTTTTTCCATTCCATTTTCAGATCACTTTAATGGTTAGAAATTTGTTACATAACTTATTTATTTCCATAGGGTTTTGGGGAACAGATGGTATTTGGTTACACGAGTCAGTTCTTTAATGGTAGTTTGTGAGATTTTGGTGCACCAAAATTGGTGAACCTGATTTGTAGTCTTTCATCCCTCACCCCCTTCCCACCCTTTCCCCTTGAGTCCCCAAAGTCTATTGTGTCATTCTGATGTCTTTACATCCTCATAGCTTAGCTCCCATGGATAACCATTTTCAGATAAATATTATTCACCATGACCTTGGCCTTATGCCACACACAAAAATTAATTTGAACTGTATCATATACCTAAATGTGAAGCTGAAACTCTAAAGCTCTTAGAAGAAAACTTGAAGAGTATCTTTCTGATTTGGGTAGGCACACATTTCTTGTAACACCAAAATAAAAAACACTGGAAGAAATTATTAATAAATTAAACTTTATTAAAAGATTTCATTAAGAAAATGAATAAGAAGCCACAGAATGAGAGAAATTTTTACAAAACATATATCTGACAAAGGACTTCTAAGCAGGGTATATGAAGACTCCTGTAACTCCGTAATGAAAGGACAAACAACCTAGTAAATAACTGGACAGAACATCTCACATCTTCATCAAGACATATCATACACAGATTGGCCCATGAGCTCATGAGAAAGTGCCCGGCATCATCAGTCATTAGGGGAGTACAGGTTAAAACCACAATGAAAGACATCTGCCTGTATTCCAGGATGGCTCAGATCAGAAAGCCTACCACCACCAAATGTCACGGAGACTGTGCTGCAGCCTCGCCTCTCGTATACATTGGTGGGTGTTAAAATGTTATAACCTCTTTGCAAGAGGTCTAGCAGTTGCTTATAAAACTAAGTGTTCTCCTACCCCATTACCCAACAATTCCACTCTAGGGCATTTATCCAGGAGAAATTAAAACCTATGTCCACAAAAACGTATACAAGAGTGTTCACAGCAGCTTTGCTTGCTTTATTTATAATTGCTGCAATTGGGAATTGCTCGTATGTCCATCTGTAGGAAAGTGGATAAATTACTTGAGGGATATCCGTGTAGAGCCTATTCCTATCTGTGAACTTAGCATTGAAAAGCAATGATCCACAGACGCACACAGCCCCATGGATGAGTCTCGGTAACGTCATACTGAGCTTAAGGAGCCGGACACAGCAAGAGCATGCCTCCGATTATATTTATTGGAGCTCTGCAGTTGGCAAAAGCAATCTGGATAAGGAAAAGTTAGAAGAGGAACTGCTTCTGGGGTTGTGCAGGCAGTGACTAACTGGGAAGGGGCATGAGGGAATGTTCTAGACCATGACTAGAATGTTGGTCTAGAATGTTCTAGACCATGGCTGTCTTAACAGTTTAGGTCACACAGGTGTCTATCTGTGTTTGTCAGAATTCATCAAATGATGCGCGAAGATAGTGCATTTCACTGTGTGTAAATTCCACCTTAAAGGACAAAACCGTAAATGGACATTGAACTCTTAATGGTTTATGTGAGGAAGGACTTGGAGAGAGTACACTGATGTCTGCAGCTCATTTTGAAATGCAGAAAAAATAATAATAAAATGGATAGGGGGTGGAGAGATGGATAGATATATGATAAAAGCAAATACAGGCTAAAATGTCAATTATATAACCAGAGTTATAAAAGTATTCATTGTAAAACTCTTCCAACTCTATGTGACTGAAGTTTTTCATAATATGTTGGAGGAAAATAGTAAATATTATGGACTTTTATTCCTTGAAAGCAAATTTGGGGGAAAGATAATGAAAACTGTGACCTCCGTATCCCAAGTGTGAAGATGCAACCCAGTATGGCCTCAGCGAGATACTGAGTGCACTCTGGGTTTGCACCTGGAACTGGGGTGAGGCTGAGAGGTCTGAGTTATCAGTGGACCTCCCAGTCCTCTCCAGAGCCCCTCAGGATGGGGTGGACACACTGACCTGATGGGCAGGAAGAGGAAGCCTCTGGGCCAGACCTTTGGACTCTGTTGCCTAACTTCTCCAGCCAGCCAAGCAAGTGGCCTCGGGAGGTGAGGTTGGTGTCGCCTTGCAGCCTTGCACTCAGCCTAGCAGCCGTCCCTGTCCAGCCAGCTTCTGTGCAGGTAGAGGACACACAGAATCCACAGCCCAGGCAGCTACTCTCACCTGTGCGTGGAGCACAGGATGCCCATCCTCAGAGACCCTGCCCAGCCCCTCACTGCCATCCCCTCTGCTAGACCAGGCATGTGGGTCAGCACTGCCCTGTCTGTCCCGAAGTTCCATGCCAGTAGCGGTGGGTCAAGCGATGAAGGCAGAGTTATCTAATTATGGAGTGTTTTCTCTAGTATTTCCACAGCCTGCTGCTGGCATGGAACATGGAGATTCATTACTCAGAATGTCAAATTAATAGCATTCCTGGACCTGAAACATCATTGTGTCAACTTCTCCACCTTTTCCAGGTGGTGGTTTGAGTTTGTGCACATGGCATGCCTGTTGCCCCAGCACGGCCACAGCTTTCCAAAGTGCCACCCAGGGCTGGGGTCTGCTCACTTCCTTGGAAGTCTGCCCATGCTCCAGGCGGGCTGCAGCCTGCAGGATGCAGACGCCCAGGTTGGAGCAGCACCCTGTGCCCTCGAGAGGAGCACAGCTTACACATCCATGTAACTCTTGTCCTTAGCAGTAGTGAGGGGCTTCTGCAGGCAGAGGAGTCGGCCCCATGGTCCTCCATGTAAATGGCCAGCATCGGGGCCTAGGGTTCGATTCTGCTGTCATGTGTCTGCACTGTAGCTTGTTCTGTCTTTTCAACCAGGCCCTTCTAGCTCCTGGGGCAGTTTCTCTTTAGCTGAAACTTCCCTTCGTCTCCCACCAATACCATGTTACATTACAGTTTCCGTCTTCTCACAGAACCAGCCTTGGGAGAGAAGTGTGTTTTGTCACACAGCCTGCGCCTGGCTCAGGTCTGCAAGGTCAGCTCCCGGCTCTCACTGCAGTGAGGGACCATGAGTAGCTTCTGCTCTCTGAGTGCTTTCCAAGGGGCAGGGCCTCTGCCAAGTGCTTTGTGATCCTCATATCGAAGTGGAGGAAATTCAACTTTAGACTGACTGAGCTCCAGCAGCTGATCCTTGGCACAGATGAGACTTTAACCTGGGTCCTTCTGACTCCGGAATAAAAGCTCTTAGGAAGGGGTAAATTTACTGGGAAGATCTCTGCTGGCCAGGTCCTTCATGGCACAGGGCCACATGCATGTGGAGTCCAGCCGAGACTCGTCCTTGGGAACACGAGCTGGTTTTGAAGCTGTTGTAGTCCTGGGTTGCCCGCCCATGGGTGTTGTGAGGACGCTGTCCAACATCACTCTGCCCACGTGCCTTGAGGGGTCTTACACTCCCCCCCAGGTCACATTCAGTGTTCTGTCTGATTGTTCACCACACAGGAGCAGCCTCATGCAGACTGAGTAGGAACAGTGGCATTGGTGTTTTCCACACATCTTTTGGAAGAATTTGAACTTCTGATAATGTATATGTGACACTTTTTAAAGTTTTAAGTGATGCATGGAAACTTGATATTGCAAATTTAAATATCAGTCATTTTCAGTTTTATCTCTTTGCTACTCAAAATGAAAAATCTTCTCACTCCTCCCCTACTCCACAATATGGTCATGGAGTTTCAACCTAATTAAAAGAGTCAGAATTAAGTTGCTAAGTTTGAATGGGAATGTGGTGATGTTTAAGATGACTTAGGAGACCCTGTCCTCATGTCCTTTCTGTCACTGTAGGTTTTGTCACTGTTTAAAGTCCATCTGCCCAGCTTTTAGATAATTAATTCTAATTTTGAGAACTTGAGAAATGTTGCAGAAGCTATTGGAGCTGATTTTAGGATTGTTGTAATACACCTGGTAATTACTAGAGTCAGTCAATGAAGTCATAGATGAAGTTGTGACATTTGGCCCAGGGTTCCCTGCTGAATTCTGAAATACCATGATGCTATCAAGAAAAGAGCCATGGGATAGCCAGTCCCCATGCGATACCCAGTGAACTTCACTGCTGGTACTCCCACTCTTATTCCTTCTCAGATGGAGTCGGGTCTGGCCTGAGCTACAGCAGGATATGGGGGAAGTGATGGTGTGCAACTTCCAAGGCTAGGTCATAAGAGGCCTTGCAGCTCCCAGTGTCCTCTCAGTCACCTACTATGAGGGCAGCCAGTACCATGTCAGAAGACACATAGGCAGCCCCCAGGAAAGGCCCACGTGCTGAGGAGCCAGGGAAGTCAGCCCTGTTAGAAATAGATCCTCCAGCTCCAGTCGAGCCTTCGGATGAGTGCAGCTATGCAGAAGACCCCAAGTGAAAACCGCTGAGCCCAACCCGTCTGAATTCCTGGCCCTATAAAGGCCATTTATTCTTTCAATAAAGGCCATGAAAGAAAAGTCATTCGTGTTGTTGGGGGCCACTAAGTTGGGGATCATTTGTTACCTGTCCGTAGTGACTGGCACAAGATGTGAGGCACTCCCCAGTAGTTACTTACTCATCCCACTTCCTTTCATATCTGGTCCTTGTCCTTTCCTCTGGTGTAAAGTGGACTGTGAAGACCCACCCGCTGTTCCTTCCAGCTGTTTTTGGCCGTCTCTTGTGTACAAATGCTGTAGGAGATGCAAAGGTGACTCACAGCCACATAGAAGCCCTAAGAATGCCTGGGCTTGGTGCTGCCAGAAAGGTATATGCAGAGCCCTAGGTAAGCCAGCCCTGCAGGCGGCAAAGTAACCTTCAGCTGTGTGGGCTGGGGAGAGCTTCATGGAGGAGGTAGCATTTGCACCAGACTTCGAGGTAGATGGGATTTGAACACATGGAGTAGGGGGGAAACAGGATAGACTGAGGCCAGGCCTGTGTGTGAAACAGCAAGCTCTCCCTTCTGGCTGGAACAGGAGGGGTGTGAGAAGGGGCCGCCAGCCTCCCTCCAGGCCAAGAAGGCCATCCGTTCTCACTGGGGGGCAGTGAGGAGCTACTCAAGGCATGACGGGAGCCAGGCTGGACTTGAACAGGACTCATTGGACCGTCCAGGTGCTGGTTGAGAGAGGGAGGAGGGGGCGTGGAGCCAGCACCAGGGAACAAGGGGGACCTGAAGCAGCTGTGACTGTGGATGGCAGGGAAGAGAAGACGAAGGGGTTCGTTTTGGCATAGAGTTGGGAATTGCAGCAGTCACTTGAGAATAAGGACAGAGATGGGAAGGTTAGGGATTGGGGTCAGTGGCATGGACGTAAGCGATGAACCCGTACAAGTGGATGAGAAAAAGGCTGAAGAAGGTGAGGCAGGGTAGGGAGTGGGTGACGCCAGTGGTGGCTGATGTGGATTGGCCAGGGGAGGAAGGGGCCAAGGGGGAGACCCCACAGGGTCCATAATGGTGGTGGTTGCCTTGGGGCAGTTCAGAGGCCCCAGAAGAGGACCTGATTATGCCATCCTCGCTTGTAAATTCTGCTTGGTCTCCTGACGCTATCACGGTCAGACCCAGCCCTCTCATGGCCCGCTGTGTGGCGTGTGCGGCTCCCTGGGTCTCGCCCATGCCCCTCCTGCTGGCCAAGCCACACTGCCCGCATCGGCCATCGGCCCTCCTGCCACCGCCCGCCTGCAGGTCTCAGTGCCAGTGTCGCCTCCTCAGAAGCCTCCCTGACCATGGTCCCTGTTGCGTGTCCCCCTGGTCTTGGCACATCCACTTGTGACCACTGCTGAGTGCCAGCCCCGATGCCCCCACCCCCAAGCGCCATCAGCGTCACCCTGCGGTGTCTGTCACAGAGGTCAGCACGAGGTAGCTGCTCACAGATTATTAAGAATAAGAAACAAATTAATAAACAAATGAACTAACTGGTAAATCTGAACATGCCCACACTGGGTCTTTTCCCCGTGTCATGTGAGCCTGAACTTGGAACGTTCATGTTTCCAGAAGACATCAGGCTTTTTCTCGAGTGACCTTAGAAATCCCCACATTGAAGGGAGACAGCCCTGGCATGTGGCCTCTGCCACTGGGCGGGGAGGGGTGGGGGCCAGACTGTGCCAGGGACCCCAAGGAGCTGGAGAGTGCAGAGGTCCTTGACTTGAGTGGACAGAGAAACCCTCTGAACTCATCGTCTGTTACAGGATGAGCATGGACTCTTCAGGGGACAAACTTGGTACCTCATGTGAAAACAAAGGGACCCAAGGGCTCTGTCCGATGGCGTTACCCACTGCACACGGAAGGCACCTTTGCATCCCGGTCCTAGCCAGGAGAGCAGCAGGTCACAATGTCCTGCTAGCCTGGCCTCTCTGCCCTCAATGACTTTGCAAGCACCTTGGCCTCCCTGTCCCACTCCCCTGCCGGCACCTGCATGTCCCTGTCCTGCCGAGCTGCCAGCCTCACCTGCACGCCTCGTCCTCATTTGAATAGGTGAGCAACCAGAGTCAGCTGTGCAATTGGAGCCAGATTCCATCACTCAAACTCCAGGCACAGCTCCTTTTGAATTTCTCAGCTGCCCCGAGGCGGAGGCTCAATGTTGATACTGAGATTAATCCCCAAAGAGCTTCTCATTTCTCTGCAGAGAAATTAAAGCTTGCCAGTTTCCTTTTGCCCGTCCTTCTGACAGCTCTGTCAGTAATGATATGCCTGCTCCATGGCATAATCCGTGTCCTGTGGTAAAGAATAATTCATTAAGAAATTTAGGGCCCAGCTCCTTTCTGTTGGGTTGGTCTTCAAAAGTTAACCAATGGCGGCAGCAGCATGATGATCAATGGAAAATTATTGAACAAAACTCAGGGCTGCTTCAGACCAGCTCAAGGAGTCACCTGGGTGGGGAGCAGTCAGACCCACCCGCCCCCTTAGATTTGTCAGCATTCCCTGAAACACAGATGGCATTGATATGAGGTGTCTGCTGGGCATGGGTAGTGGGGTGGAAGGGGCACTGCCCCAGTTTGGGAAGCGGCTTATTTTTAGCCTTGCAGGAGCAGCCTGAAGTGTCTACTGGTAAAGCCAGCATGACTTGTCCTCCTTCCTGAACACCAGCAAGAAACTTCTAGATGTTTCTGATGAGCGAATGGGAGTTCCTCTACTGGCTGAGAGGGGCAGCCTGCATACGTAGGTTCTTTGGGCAGGTCCATGCGTTTTTAGCAACCATTGGCGTATTGAGAGTGAAATGGCGTGAGGCTGAAACTCACTACCAGCTGCAGTGAAACCAACAAAGGGAAGTCGTGAACTGATGCCAGCCCTGCTGACTCTGGGCAAGACGAAGGACATTATTGTTTTGCACACGTTGATAATGTGTCATCTGGAATCAGATTTTCTACTTGAATGTTGTTCGGTAACAAGGTTGTGCCCTGTGAGTCTGGGATTGTGTGAGGCGAGCGTGTTCATCCTACTGCAGAGGAGGCTGGGGAGGAATCAGAGCATCCTATGTCTGCAAGGTCTGGCATGTTTCTAAGGGAAGGCAGAGAAAGTCAGTGCTCCAAAGACAGTAGAGCAGACACGAGGTCTGCAGGCGTGAAGATGACAAATGAAATTCGCAGAATTCCTCAGACTTGATTTCTCTCCCTTCTATAATTAACCTAGTGATACCTTGGCTGCGCTGAGGTCCACGTGCTCAAGCACTTGCTGTCCTGCTTGCCCTGCCCTCCTCTGATTTTTTTTTTTTTTTTTTTTTTGCACAGTATGATTCTATTTCTGCTATTGTTCAGAAACCATTAGCACCTATTCAGAAGTCAGTTATTCAGCTTTGAGCTGAATGACAATTATTTGAATGGTAAAGGGTGTTAATGTATAATTATTCACATTCATACCAGGACAGTCACAGTTTAATCATTTCTCTGTAGGCTTCCTTAAGTTTGTGCTTAAAGTCTTAGGCATAATTCTTTTGTTAAATAAGTTTAGGAGGCTCTAAGTATTGGGAAAGTGAGTACAAATACGCCTCTGGGGGAGCTTCAAGGATGTGGTGCCTCCCCTCCAGGAGCGAGCCTCCTAGGTGAGACTGTCACCAGGCGCCCCACACTTCAGCCGGGAGGAAGGTCCATTTCCAAGGGCTGGTAGCGTAATCTGGCCTCCAGGTGAGCTCTGAGGTTGTGTTCTGGCGTGCCCAGGACTAGCCGGAGCCTGCCGGGGCATTCCTGTATGTGACACAGAGCCCTGCCAGGCCCAGGTGGGCTCATAGTGGGCTTAACCCTTCAGACCCTCGATTCCTCTGGACCCCCGTTTAAGATGACTGAGGACCCCAAAGAGTTTTTGATGATAAGGGCTATATTGTGCACATTTGCCATATTGGAAATTAAACCTGAGACTTTTTTTTTTTTTTGAGACGGAGTCTCGCTCTGTCACCCAGGCTTGAGTGCAGTGACACGACCTCAGCTCACTGCAACCTCCGCCTAATCACTGCCTTCCCTAATTTCCCCTTGGCCACTCTGTGTCTGGTACATAGTGGGCTGTTGGGTGGAGCAGGGTGGGTTGTTCCTGATCTATCTGGAATACCCACTTTATCTCTACCCAGCAAACTGCTACCCATCCAAGACCCAGGCCCGCCTGTCACTTCCACTCTGGCACCTCATTCGCCGTCACCTCACTTGGGGTTTCCACTGGTGCTTGCCAGTGAACGCCACCATTTTTTGCAGTATATCTCATAACATGTTGGAAACCCACGTTGACTTGGGGCTTCATTCATCCACAGACGCTGTCACGCGTCCGTTTTCAAGAGTCAGAGACGTCCTCTGCGGCCCTCGGTTGGCCGACCCAGTTGGATGCAGCAGCTGTCAGCAGACAGAGGTGTGTCAGTGCATTGGTTGGTGGCATCGTGGCCTCACCGGCCAACAGTTCTGACAAGTGTCTGTGTCACCACCTCAGTCTGTCCCTGCCCATTGTCCGCGCACACACTTCCTCCATGCCCCAGTCTGGCATCCTCAAGCGCAAGTGCATGCATTTAATTCATGTAGTGTGACTTGGGCGCATTCCTGGACCTTTGGGGTGACCATCTTCTTCCATGTTAGCTTCTTCCTTGTTCCCTTTGGGGTCATGGAGGTCACAACTGACACGCTGAAATAAATGCTACTGTTTTCACTTAAACCACATTGTATTCCATAGCTGCTGTGTCACATGCGTATATATAATAGTGTGTAAAGCATATGGAAAGAAGAGATTGTGCCCAGACTGGCTACAGATGGTCATCCTAATGGTGGAAGCAGCCAGGGCAGGTGAGCTTGACTCTGGAGCTTTGGAGGGCCATCTTCAGTGTATTGGTTTTTGTTTGTGGAGGCCCGTCAGTGCTCACATTGGCCATGCCTGGTCAGGATGGGATGACCTGGTGAGGACAGATGAGGACAGCCTCTGCTTACATGATGAATAAAACAGCATCTGGCTGGGTAGGAGGGGAAATCCTGTGCTTGTTCAGCCTCAAGCACATGTTTGAAAGCTTACCCCAAAGACATTCCAAAAACCAGGCAGTGGTGGTGTCCTGTCCTCCTAGAGGCCAGGTTGTCCAGGCATAGGGGATCTTGCTTAGGGGACAGTGAGCGTTGGGACTCAGTCTGGCTCCTGGCAAGCACAGAGAACATCACTGCTGAGTCTTCTAAGTAAGGCATCGGATGGGGCTGGTGTAGGTGTGTGCCAGGCCACCTCCGTGCCTGGGCAGCTGTGCACAAGCTGGCTATGAACTCCATGGTGTGCAGAGCACGTCCAAACTAACCTGATAGCCCAGCCCCATGGGAAGTGTGTGATATCGTGTCCCTGCCTCCGGAGTGAGCAAGCCACAAGCCGGCTGTCAGGGGCTGCTCCTTCTGCAGGTCACCCACCTCTGGCTGGCCAAGCACCGTGAAGCTGGGCATGCCTTCTCCAAGGACCGTACTAAAGCAGTTGGCAGCACCTTCCCCCTGTTGTGAACCCTGTGCCTGACCTGAGCCTGAGCCCTTACAGGCCTGGCAAAGGCTGCATGCAGAGGCCTGGGCCACACAGGCCCCATGGCCTTCCTGCATGCCATGGAGAGCCAGCCGATGGGGCTGCAGGCACCTCTTCCCGCTCACTCTCAGTGTGCGCCTCCACAGGGACCACAGACTGCAGGAGCTCCTGACCCGCCACATTGCCAGCTGTGTGCACACGGTTTATCAGGTTTCTCTTGGTCAGGTTGAAGGAGATGCCAGGTGGGAATTACAGGCCCTGGTTGTGCTTACAGAAGATGCTGCCCTTCTCTGTCTTCCAGCATCCCAGGAAAGGATGGTCCCCAGGCTCCATGATGACACCACCCACCTTGCTTCACCCAGTAGGCACTTACTGGATGTCTACTCTGGGTCACCCGTGGTGCTGAGAGTTGGGATAGAGCCCCCGGAGGCAGGTGCCTGGTCCCCCGTGAGTCTGGTGGAGGAGCCCTCCATGGTGACAGCCTTCTGTGAGAGCATGGCAGGCGGTGGGGCCTCACTGAGGGAAAGATTTTGCAGAAAATGTGACCTAGATTCCCTTTTAAATAGGAAATACTGGTCTCTAGTGTCTTGAACTTTGGGGAGAAAACTCCCTTTGATTAAAGAGAAGGTAACTTGGAAATGTGTTTTCCCTCATCTTTTTGTTAATTTATTTTTTAAATTAACATGTAGTAAAATTGGCTTTTTGTGGAGTATACAGTCCCATGAATGTTAACGTGTGTGTATGTTTCTGTAACCACCCCCAAAATCAGGGTGCAGAGGAGTTCCACCACCCGGACACCCCCACACTGCCCCTTGGCAGCCAGGGCCTCTCCCCACCCCCGTTCCAGCTCTCGGCAACTGCGACGTGTCCTGCATCACCGTGGCTTTGTGTTTTTGATAATGTCATATAAATGGAATCAGACAGTATTTAACCTTTGGAGCCTGGCTTTTTTCACTCAGGTTAATGCCTTTGAGATTCATCCAAGTTGTTGCCTGTATCTACAGTTTATTCCTTTTTCTTGCTGAGTGTACGCTACCGTGTGGATATATCTCCATTGATCTGTTTTTTATTTTGGCCATTCTAATAGATATGTCATAGTATCTCATTGTTTTCATTTGCGTTTCCCTGATGGCCAGTTATGTTGGACATCTTCTCATGTGGTTATTGATCCCTCCTTATATCCTCTTTGGGGAAGTGTCAATTCAAGTCTTTTGCCTTTTTTTTAAGTTAGGTGGTTTGTTGAGTTTCAGTTTGGAACTGTTGAGTTTGGAAAATTCTTTATATATTCTGGATAGGATAGGACTCTTGTTGGATTTCTTATTTCCAAATACTTTCTCCTAGCTAGTAGTAGCTAGTCTTTTATTCTCTTAACACTGACTTGCGGCCAAGCACGGTGGCTCACACCTGTAATCCCAGCACTTTGGGAGGCCATGGCGGGCGGATCACGAGGTCAGGATATCGAGACCATCCTGGCTAACACGGTGAAACCCCATCTCTGCTAAAAAAAAAAAAATGCAAAAAATTAGCTGGGCATGGTGGCGGGCGCCTGTAGTCCTAGCTACTCAGGAGGCTGAGGCAGGAGAATGGCATGAACCCGGGAGGCGGGCTTGCAGTGAGCCAAGTTTGCGCCACTTTGCTGCAGCCTGGGTGACAGAGCAAGACTCCGTCTCAAAAAAGAAAAAAAGAAAAAAAAACCCTGCCTTTCATAGACCAACCTTTTTCACAAACCAATTTTTTTCCCTTTTTAATGAAGTTCAATTTATCTCTCTCTTTTTTTTATCATGATTTGGAGGACATATCTAACAACTGTTTGCCTAATCCCCGGTCATGAAGATTTGTCATGTATTTTCTTTTTTTAGTTTAATGTTTTATATTTAAATCTATGATATATTTTGAGTTAATTTGTTTAAGTAAGACATGAGATTTACATCAAGTTTCGCTATTTGCCTATGGATATCCAATTTTCCAGCACCACTTTTTGAAAATAATCTGCTTTCTTCATTGAAATCCTTTTGCATCTTTGTCAGTAAACATTTGGTTGTACTTTAGTAGGTCTGTTTTGGAAGTCTCTCTTCTATTCCGTTAACTCCATCCGGTAACTCCATCAATACTCCAACAATCTGAGTATTTATCCCTTTGCAAATACATAATTATTATTATGTATAGGAAGTCTTGAAACCTGTCAGTGTGATTTCTCTAACCTTTTTTGTCTCTTGTAAAATACGTTGGCCAGTCTCAATCCTTTGCCCTTTCATCTAAATTTTAGAGTCCACATGTCTGTCTACAGAAAATTCTCCTAGGGTTTTTGATAGGAATAATAAATCTATAGGTCAGTTTTTAGAATTAAAATTTCATGATACTGAGATTTCCATGAACATGATATATCTCCTCAGTTATTCAGACATTCTTGTGATTACTTTTTCAGCGTTTTGTAATTTTCAACAAACAGAGCCTATATACAGATGGTTAGATTTACATCTAAGTATTTTATTTTGGTTGGAGCCATTATCAGTGGTATATAGAAAAGTGATTGATTTTTATGTAGCAAGCTTGTATCTAGTGACTTTGCTAAACTCACTTACTAGTTCTAAGACTTTTCTATTATTTCCTGGGTATTTTCCCATAGACCATTATGTTGTCTGCAAATAGGGAGTTTATTTCTTCTTTTCTAAAAAAAATTGTCTTCTATTTCCTCATCTTGCTTTTTTTGCGTAGTTAAATGTGATGTTAGCTGTGGGTTTTTTGCAGGTACAATTGTCAGATTGAGGACATTACCTTCTATTCTTAGGTTGCTGAGAGCTTTTATCATGAATGGATGTTGAATTGTTATTAAATATTTTTTGGCCTTGATGTAGATTATATGTTTTTCTAGAATATTAATATGATAATGTTCATTTTAATAGCCTTTGTTTTTAGAATAGTTTCAGATTTACAGAAAAGTTGAAAAATTAGTAGAGTTCTCTGATACTCCACACCTGTTTTCCCACATTATACCTTTGATTCTTATGATGATGACATTTACACTTGACATCCTACATTAGTGTGGTACCTGTGTTATGATTCATGAACCAGTGTTGGTACCTTAATATTAACTAATGTCCATATGTTCTTGAAGTTTTCTTAGTTTTTACCTAGTGCCTTTCTTCCATTCCAGGATCCTGCCTAGAATACTGTATTACATCTAGTCATCCTAGCTTCTTTGGCCCCTCTTGGCTGTGACGGGTCCTTAGTTATAGATGGCCTAGACAGTGTTAAGGAGTACTGATTAACCATTTTACAGAATGTTCCTCTTGTAATGTTTTATACTTTTCTCATGATTTGACTGGGGTTCTAGTGTGTGAGGAGAAAAACCACATAGGTAAGCTGTCATTTTCCTCAGATCATATCAAGGACTCATACTGTCAGTGTCATTTATCAGTGTTGATGTCAACCTTGATTACCTGGGTGGGTAGTGGTGTTTGTCAGGTGACTCCATGATAAAGTTACTCTTCCCCCCTTCCCCTGCATACTACACTTGTCCCGAAGAAGTCGCTATACTTAACACACTTAGGAATGGGGAGTTATGCTCTTTGAAGAGAGAGTATCTATATAAGTTACTGGGAATGCATGGGAGATTTCCTTCTCCCTCACCCATTTCTGTATTCAGTCATTTATTTATATTAGTATGGACCCAGGGATATTGATATTTTGGGTTGTCTTCCAATACTACTTTATTTTGTTGCTCAGATTATTCCGGTTTTGGCCATTTGGGAGATCGTGTAGTTTGCTCCTGCGTCCCTTTGTCGTACTCTCCTCATTGTGGTTTGTCTGGAATGTTTGTCTTTGTTCTTTTGCTTCATTTTGTTTTGGAGTGTGTTCTGACTTTCTGATACTGCAAGTTTCTCCAGGCTCATCTTGTGTATTTCCTGTCCCAGTCCTAGGGAGGAAAAGGCCAGTTCTTGAAAGAGTCTGGTGTCTTTTATTATGAAATGCGTGAGAAACCATAGACTGGGCACTAGGTTTGCTCCTTGCTGTTGGGGGGGTGGTGTTTCTAAGTCTTCTCAGTTGACCACAGAAGTAGCTTTGTGTGTACTAACCCATGGAGAGATACATATTGTGAAGATTTCTATATGCAATTGTCTGTGTCTGTATTAAGCTAAACATTAGTTCCTACTGGTATCTACAACTCTAATCCATTATCACATGGATTCTTCTAGCCTCCTCTCCTTACTTATCTGTAAACTCCCACTCACAATGAGAAACCTGGCTCACATTTTCTGCCATCCATTTACTTAATTATTCAAGTCCAGTATACATATAGAATAGTATCAGAGAGTTTAACATCTATGCTTATGGGAAACAAGTTTATCAACTAGAGTTCAGTATTTATGTGCAGTTCCTTTTGCCTTTAGTCTTTTAGACTCCACTCATTTTCAAGTTACTTTTGGAAAAATCAGCTCTCCTCCCCCATTCAGTGAGGATGTTTTCTAAGTTTATAATACAGTCAGATTCTCTTGTCACAGTCTGTGTTTCTTCCCAGGATCCCCTGATCTCCTAAATGTTTTGTTGTTAATTTGCATACATTGCTTAGATTCACTCTTTGTGCTGTAAGGTTCTTTGGCCTTTGATAGATATATGATATCATGTTTTCACCATTACAGTAACATACAAAATAATTTTACACCCTAAAAATGCCCCTGTGCTTCACCTATTCAGTCCCCTGCTCTTTCTGCAAGTGTCCCTGGCAACCACTTATCTTTTTTCTGTCTCTATAGTTTTGCTTCTGCCAGAATGTCATCTAGTTGGGATCATACAATATGTAGCCTTTTCAGACTGGCTTTCTTTGCTTAGCAATATGCATTTAGCTTTCTCTTTGTCTTCTTGTGGCTTCATAGCTCATTTTTTTTCACTGAATAATATTCCATTGTATGGATGTACCATAGTTGTTTAACCATTCACCTATTGAACGACATTTTGGTTGCTTACAACTTTTGGCAGTGTGAGTAAAGCTACTATAAACTTTCCCAGAGGCAGGTTTTTGTGAGGATGTCAGTTTTCAAATCAGTTGAGTAAATACCTAGGTGTGCAATTGCCGGATCGCATGATAAGACTCCGGCTTTGAAAGAAATTGCAAAACAGTCTTCCAAAGTGGCTGTACCATTTTCCATTCCCATCAGCAAAGATTAATTATCCTTTTTGCTCCACATCCTTGCCAGCAGTTTTTGGTACTGTCAGTGTTTGGATTTTAGCCATTCTAAAAGCCATGGTAGTCATACTCATTGTTTTAGTTTGCAGTTCCTAAAGACGAATTATGTTAAGTATCTTTCCTTGTGCTTATTTGTCACCTGTATATATTCTTTGGTGAAGGGTCTATTAAGACTTGCCCATTTTTTAATTGGGTTTTTTGAATTTTTTCTTGTTGAATTTTAAGACTCTTTTTATAATATATTTTGGATGCAGGCCTTTTTTCAGATATGTCTTACATATATTTTCTCCCAGTCTGTCTGTCATTTTCAGAGTCTCAGCATCTTTTGCAGTAAAGAAGTTTTTAATTGTAATGAAGTCCAGGTTATTCATTTTTTCTTTCATGAATCATGTTGTATCTAAAAACTCTTCTCCAAGCCTAAGGTTGCTTAGATTTTCTCCTCTGTTATCTTCTGAAAGTTTATGATTTTCCCTTTTATATTTAGGTCCATGATCCATTTTGAGTTCATTTTTGAGAAAGGTATAAAGTCTGTATCTAGATTCACTTCTTTTTCATGTGGTGTCTAATTGTTCCAGGGCCATTTGTTAAAAGACTATCCTTTCTCCATTGAATTGCTTTTGGTTTTTTTGTCACAGATCTTTGTCAAAGTCTACATTTGGCCCTTGTATTTATGGGTTCCACATCCGTGTATTCAACCAACTGCAGATAAAAAGTGTTCATCAACAAGGACAGAACAGTTGCATCTTTACTGAAAGTGTACAGACTTCTTCTCCTTGTCATTATTCTCTCAACAATACAGTATAACAGCTATTTACATAGCATTTAAATTGTTCTAGATATCCTAAGTAATCTAGAGATGATTTAAAGTCTAGAGGAGGATATGCACGGATTATATGCAAATACTATACCATTTTGTATCAGGGACTTGAGCATCCATGGATTTTGGTATTCTAGAAGGGCCCTAGAACCAATACCCAGTGGATACCAAGGAATGATTGTATATCTGTGTGTGCCTGTTTCATTGACCTATGTGTCTGTCCTTTTACCAGTGCCACCCTGTCTTGATTACTGTAGTTTCATAATGTAGATTCATTTTCAAATATTGAATCAGCCTTGCTTTCCTGGGACAAACCCCGCTTAATTTTGATGCCTTGTTCTTTTTATGTATTGCTGGATTTGATTTGCCAATATTTTATTGAGGGTTTTTACCCTGTGTTCATAAGATACACTGAACTGTACTCTTCAGGTTTGTGACTTTTTCTGGTTTTGATGGTGGAGTAGTGCTGGTCTCATAAAACACTTTAGAAAATGTTCCTTTCTCTGGAAAAAATTACGTCAAATCAATCTTATTTTTAAAACATATTCTAGAATTCACTGGTAAAATCATCTTGGCCCTAGAGGTTTCTTTTTCAGACGATTGTAAGCTATGAATTGAACTTCTTTAATAGTTATAGGAGTATTCAGTTTCATCTTGGATGAGTTTTGGTAGTTTGTAGTTTTTGATAATTTGGTCTATTCACAGTTGTTGGATTTTAGTACACAGTTATTTGTGGGAATACTTTATTATCTCTTTAATATCTGTGGGATCTGTGGCAATATCTTCTCTTTTATTCCTAATATTGATTATTTGTTTCTTTTTTTCTGTCAGTCTTTTAGAGATTTATGAATGTTATTGATCATTTCAGGGAACTCATTTTTAATTTCACAGATTTTACTCTATCATTTGTCTGTTTTCAATTTTATTGATTTTCGCCTTTGCCTTAATTATTTCCTTTCTGGTTGTTTTGAGTTTATTTTTCTCTTCTTTTTCTGGTTTCTTAAGTTGGAAGTTTAGATTATTGAGACCTTTCTTTTTTAATACAGACACTGAGTACTATAAATTTTCCTCAAAATATTGGTTTAGCTTTGTCCCATAAAATTTCATATGCTTTATTTTCAGTTTCATTCTGTTCAGTATATTCTTTTAATTTTCCTTCAGACTTTCTCTTTGACCTATTGATTATTTAGAAATGATATGTTTACTGTTCAAATGTTTGGAGAATTTTCTGTTATGGTTTTTGTTGATTTCTAGTCTAATTCCATTATGATCAGAGGATGTAACTTGTATGATTGCAGTCATTTTGCATGTGTTAGGGTTTATGGCCCAGAATATGGCCTATCTTGGTCAATGTTTTATGTACCCTTGAAAAGAGTATAGATTCTACTGTTATTGAGTGGAATGTTCTGTAAATATCCATTAGATCCAGTCGGTTGATAGGGTTTTTTACTTGTGTATCTTTGCTGATTTTCTGTCACCTAGTTCTATTGATTATTGAGAAAGAAGTGTTTAGGTCTCCACATACAATTCTGGATTGGTCTAATTTTCCTTGAATTTTGTCGTGAGTTTTGAAATTTGTTGTTAGACACATATACATTTAAAATTGATGTATTGCCTTTGTGAATTGACCCTCTCACTGTGTAATAATCCTTCTTACCCTCTGGGAATTTTCTTTGCTCTTAAGTCTACTTTGTCTTGTATTAACTTTTTTTTACATTTGTGTTTGCATGGTATACGCTTTTCTATCCATTTTCTTTTAACCTACCTACAGTTATCATTTGAAGTGAATTCCTTATGACAACATTTTCTTGTGCATGTTTTTAAAAATCTATTGTGACAGTCTCTATCTTTTCCTTGGTGTGGTTAGATCATTTACATTTAGTGTAATTATTAATGTTTGAATTTAGGTCTAACATTTTATTGTTTGTTCCATCTTTTTTTTCCTTTTTCTTCCTTCTTTTGGGCTATTTTTAACTGGTTTTAGTATTTTGTTTTATTTGTTGTGTTTTTTACTATATCTCTTCATATAGTTTTTCTAGTGACTGTTCTAGGGATTATAATACTTTCACAGTCTAATTAGAATCACTATTTTACCTTTTTAAGTGGAATATAGAAATCTTATGACTATATAGATCCTTTTAACTCTCCCATTACGTTATAGTGTCATGCATTATGTTTACATAAATTGAAAATCTCATCTCACGTGTCATAATTTTTGCTTTGCTTTTGGCTAATAAACATATCTTGAAAACCTTGAGGAAAAGAGCCTGTAATAGTTTTCCATGTACTTACATTTTTCTTACTCTGCCTGCATTCCTGATGTTCCAAGCTTCTCGAGTAAGTATATGGATAACTATAACCATCATTTCCCTTTTTTCTAAAGAATTTCCTTTAGCCATTCTAAAGATCAGATCTACTGGCATGAATTACCTTAGATTTTCCTTTTTATCAGAAAATGTCTTTAACTTCATTCCTGAAGGATTCTTAAACATCGGATATAGAATCCTGAGTTGACAGGTTTTTTTCTTTCTTTTAGCACTTCAAAAGTGCTGTTTTACTTCCTCTGGACTCAGTAGTTTCTGATGAGAATTCCACAGTCATTCAAATGACTGTTTCCTTGTACATGATGCATTGTTTGTCTCTAGCGGCTTTCAAGACTTTCTCTGAAGCTTTCAACAGTTTGATCATGATTTATCTGGGAATGAATTTCTTTGAGTGTGTCCTGTTTGCAATTTTCTGGGCTTCTTAAATCTACAGTTGTATATCTTTTGCCAAATTTGACAAAATTTTAGGTATTATTTCTTTGAATTTTTCCCTGTACTACACTCTTTTTCCTTTCTGTAATTCCAGTGACATAAATAGATCTGTTGACTTTGTCTCACATGTTCTCTTTTTGTCTATTTTAAATACTTTGATTTCTGTTGTTTGGATGATTTTTTGTTAACTTGGCTTCAGTTTTATTGACTCTTTTCTTAGCATCTCCATTCTACTATTGATCCTATGCAGTACAGTTTTTAATTTTGGTTATTGTATTTTTCAATACTAAATTTTCTACTTTATTATTCTTGATAGCTTCTATTTGTGTTTTTTCATTTGTTTCAAGAGTGTCTTCCCTTGCAGCGTTTTTATAACAGCTCCCTTAAACTTTTTGTCAGATTATTTCAACTTTTGGGTCATCTCAGCCTTGGCATGCGTTGATTATCTTCTCCCTGGTGAGTTTATTTTTCTGATTATTTGCATGCTTGGTAATTTTGGATTGTATCCTGGTCATTTTGAATATTATAAGACTCTGGGTTTTATATAAATCCTACAGATGATGATATTTTTGTTTTAGGAGGCAGTCAACCTGGTTGGATTTAGTTAGTTCATAAGGTCTGACCAGCCTTCAATATTTGTTCAATTTTCAGACGCTTTGCAGTCCTCTTAAGATCAGTCCTTTTGTGCACCACTCACCAGCCAGTTTGGGAACTGGCAGTGCCTAATTCTTACATCAGTTCTCAAAGTCTGTGGCTTAGGGTCAGATCCACATGTGCACAGGCGGGGAAATAGACAGCTCACCTGAAACAGGTGAATCCAGAGATTTATCAACAACTTTTTGGTTTGCTTCCATGAACTCCTTTTCCTCCACAATCTTCTTGGCACTTTTTAGTTCTCAGGGCTCCCTCTTCAGTCCCCTGGACGGACAGCTAGGGCTTTACCCCACTCTGCTAAACTCTTCCTATTACTAAACCTCAATCTGGGTCCAAGCATCAGGAAGACAGAGGTAAAAAGCAAAGACATTTCGCCCACCTCTTAGGGGGAGCAAACCTCTTCCCATCAGAAAGGGACCATTTCCCCCTCACTGGTTTGGGCTCCTGTGACCCCTGTTGTTACCCACACCACAGGATTGCTTAGGGAGGAGCTGAGGTTCAAGGGCTCAGAGATAACACCAAAAAGGGATGATTCCTCACTTGCCCTGAACATAGTTGTCTCAGCCCATTTTCTGCTGCTATGACAACACTGCTGTCTGGGTAACTGAAAAAGAATAGGAATTTATTGGGCTCATAGTTCTGGAGGCTGAGAAGTCCAAGAGCATGATGCCAGCATCTGCTGAGGGCTATCCGTGGTGGAAGGCATCCCATGGCAAGCAAGCATGCAAGACAGGAAAAAAAGAGGCCAAAGTCCCTCGATAACCAGTTCCAGCAGTAGCAGCCTTCATCCATTCCTGAGGGAGGGGCCGTCACGCCCTCATCACCTCTACACTGCCATGGTGGCAGTTGTTTCCAACACAGGAACACATTGAAACCATAGCAGTAGGAGATGCTCTTCCTTCTTCAAAGTGGATTAGAACCCCTAGGAGGCTCCCCAGCTGTGCCAGGCTCTGCCTCCAGGGCTCAGGCTGTAGTAAGTTTGGGCTGAGGACAACAGAGGGATAACCCAGGAAGCCCATTCATCTTTTCCGTGATACTTGAAATTCTTATCTTCTTTCCAAGGCTGCCCACTACTACTGACTCTTCCCAGCCCTCACATAGCTGTTCTGTGCCTTCTGTCCAGGTTTTATAAAGACATTCAGTAGAAGAAACGAGTATGGAGTGCTTGCTTCATTTTACCTGGAACCAGAATCCCCCTTTCCCTCCATCTTAGTGTTTCAGGTTAGTTTATTCTGGCTGCTTTTGATGGCCAGGCAGCATTAGGTCAGATAGCTGTGACTTGTGCCAGGGACACCAGCTCCTGGGGATCCCCCTTCCAGGCCAGTGGTTGCTACACAGGGACGTCCTGCAGGAGCTAGGGCCCTGCTCTTTCTTGCTCTCTGTTGTTCTTTGTTGGCCATGGCCACAGCACAGCTACTGAGATGCTCCCCAGACACAGGCCCCCAGGTAGCACCTGTGTATGGGCCTCGGTGTGCCCCTGCTAGCTGCAGCCTGGCTAAGGAAAAGTCCCAAAACCTGGGCGGCTGAAGGACACCCCTTCCCCCCAGGAAACCACATGGACCTTAACAGGTCACCACCCAGGGACCCGTGATGGTAGAGAGAAAGGAGACTCCTCCTCAAGAACTTGGAAGCATAATGGTCTGCCTCCCAGGGAAGAGACCCTCAGTGCTTGTCTGAGCCCTGATCTCAGAGAAGGCCAGCTGCCTGGCCAGCCCTGCTGTTGACGGTGCTCTGAGCCTGGCTATGTGCAGCGGGTACACAGGCGTGCTGGCTGTGTGCAGCGGGTACACAGGCGTGCTGGCTGTGTGCAGCGGGTACACAGGCGTGCTTGCTGTGTGCAGCGGGTACACAGGCGTGTTTGCTGTGTGCAGCGGGTACACAGGCGTGTTTGCTGTGTGCAGCGGGTACACAGGCGTGCTGGCTGTGTGCAGCGGGTACACAGGCGTGCTGGCTGTGTGCAGCGGGTACACAGGCGTGTTTGCTGAGGTGGCTCTTAGCAGATTATCACAGAGGAGAGATGGACACCCAGGATAAGGAAGTGATGTGTCTGAGCTCAGCGGTGGCAGACCCGGGCTGGTCCCGGTCTGTGTCCTCCTGCCGTGCTCTGGTGTGTGCTGTCTTCCTTATTGGAGCTAGGTTTGGCTGAGTTCGTCCAGGTTCAGGTGTCAGGCCTGCTCAGAGCCTTGAGCTCCACTCCATGGTGTGGCATGAAAACACCTTGCGTAAAAACCCAGTGTCTGTGAAACAAAACGATTTCTCCCGTGACCAGCATCAGAAAAGGGCACCCAGAACCTTGGCGGAGGATGCACAATGCAGGCAGAGAGTTTAGAAAACAGTCTTCTCTGGGTAAGGCAGTTATGGGTGCACACTTTTTTTTTTTTTTTTTTTTTTTGAGACAGAGTCTTGCTCTGTCCCCCAGGCTGGAGTGCAGTGGCACAATCTCGGCTCCCTGCAAGCTCCACCTCCCAGGTTCATGCCATTCTCCTGCCTCAGCCTCCCGGTGCACACATTTAAATAGCCGTCCAAGCCGAAATGAAAATAGCCATGTCCTTCAGATGCAGAGACTCCAAGAAGCAGGTCCTCTCCCTTGACCCCAGCCACGGAAGCCCAGCCCAAGGTACCCAGCACCACAGGACAGGCAGGAGCAAGTGTGAGTTTAGGAAGGAAACAAGGGAAGTAAGGGGTAAGAGAGAGGAACATCCAGAATGTGGCATTCGGAGGCTGCGTCATAGAGCCCCCAGGTCTCAGGGCTGCTCTCTGGGGAGGCCCATGGCTAAAGAAGGCTGCTGGGGGGCGTTGTTTTTTGTTTTTTGAGATGGAGTCTCACTGTGTCGCCCAGGCTGGAGTGCAGTGGCGCGATCTCAGCTCACTGCAACCTCTGCCTCCCGAGTTCAAGTGATTCTTCTGCCCCAGCCTCCCAAGTATCTGGGACTGCAGGCGAGCACCACCATGCCCAGCTAAATTTTTTTGTTTTTAGTAGAGATGGGGTTTCACCATCTTGGCCCGGATGGTCTCGAACTCCTCACCTCATGATCCGCCCGCCTTGGCCTCCCAAAGTGCTAGGATTACAGGTGTGAGCCTCTGCACCTGGACCAGAAGCCTGCTGTTTTAATGGTTGCCCCTTTGGGCCACCTGAAGTGATTGTGCCAGCTACTGAGGACTGATGTGGTCACCTCAACCTCAAGAACTTCCGTTTTCCACATGCGTGAATGTCTGCGAGTGGATTTCACTCAATTTTAGATAATGATGCTTAACAGCAAGGGTTGCCCCTCTTCAGAAACAGGTGTTGTTCAGCCATGTGATTTCACATAGGCTGGGGTTAGAAGCACTGTGCTCTTTGAGAGCTGCTTCAACTAATTACTGCATTTGTTCACTGCAGGGTGAAACTGAGTTTTCAGATACATTTGTAAAATCAGGCGCCTGATTGCCAAATACTGCATTGTTTGAGCTATACTTCCTCATATGTTGCCTGGTACGGACCAGTTAAGAAATGGTTTCCCATGAGAAGCTGACAATGAAGCTGAACGTGTTTGATAAACTCTGTGCTCATCTATGGACATATAATTGTTTTATTATACGACACTTTTACACTTGGAAAGAAAGGTGCTCCGTAATTTGGCAGCAATTCGTCAGAGCAGCACTCGAGGTTGGCGCTCAGATGAGGCCCTTGGAACCGTGCCATTGTTTCTCGGAACTGCTCTGCACTCCGGTTAGGTTTGCGCACACCTCCCTCGTTTCATTCCTACAAGTTGAGTAAAGTTCCAGGCCGTTCTCCCAGAACACCTAACAGAAAGCACGGAAAACAAAACCACCAACTCTGTCTCGCCGAGGAAGACGGGAAACTGGCCTCTGCTTCTGCGGTATTGATGTGCTGCTTTCATTGTTTCTTTTCCAAGACAGCTGTCCCAGAAATCTCTTTTCCTCCAAGTCAACAGCAGGCTACCTCGCTTTGCTTTGCTTTTTTTAAAAGTTAGGCATAACAACAACAGCAACCATAATAATGATTAGCAGTTTGATTTCAAAACGCTTTCTGAAGAAATGACAGTAAACAGAGTGCATTTGCCCAAGGAAACCCCCCAGCCATCAGCCGGTAATACAACTGCATGTGCTAATGAACCCGAAGCTGTTAATGTGGTTTCTTCAGTTAAATTGATTCATGAATTTTGAAGAGAACATTATCTAATGAATTTTCTTTGAATAGAAAGCAATTAAAAGGACAAATCAGTCTGATTAACCCCAAAGTCACCCTCCTGCCACAAATGGTGTACAGTTTGAAATTATATCATAAAAAACTAGAGCACATTTGCTATCTTTTTGCCCTCTACTAATCCATGTAAATTAATGAACAACAAAGTTAATTTCTTTGATGACCCTTTTCTAGTATCACCTGGATTATGCTGATGTTTAATTTGCTTAATGTTATAATAAAGACTAAACAGATTTTTTTTTCCCAGTGAAGTGATTATCGTTCCCTTCAGTTAAGAAGTGATTTTTATTATTTAACACACATGTAAGGGTGTGTGTCCTTAAAGAACCAAATCGCACTTTGCCAGCTTGGCACCAAGTGTAATTAGTGTTCTTGTGGACACACTCGGAACCTCGTTCCTGCCCACGAAAGCTTTCCCTTTGTTGCCGCTATTGAGAAACTCCTGTCCCTGGAGGGCTGAGCCCCTGCGATGGAGGACGTGGCTCTGTCTCCAGTGCTCCTGAGCTGCATGTCCCGCTTGGAAAGACAATAGGTACTGATTCAGACCGGCCTTCTTCACATGCCCGGGTTTCTCTCCCGCCGACACCACCCCCAGGTAACAGTTCTGAAACCTGGAGGCAGAGGGAGAGAATGTTCTCCTGCGATCGCCGCCTCATTCCTGCAGCAGGGCGCGGCACAAATGCAGTTGGATGTGGTTACTCAATTTAAATGGGAATCAAGTCATTTTATTTTTGCAGCCCCATTCACTAAAGATGCCTGTAGCCAAGGTCACCGCCAGCCCCTGCGTACTGTGGTGCTTGGCACTCCGAGCAGTAGCTGGGGGAATCCCGCGCACGGCTGGATGTGGACAGCCAGCATAATATCGCAGCCTGGCCTGTGGCTGCTTTTGCCTTCTTTGTCCCAGTTGAAGTTGGAAATTAACCAGCAGTACAAAAGATTTCCAAGTAGGCGGGCAGCAGGGACTTCTGTGCGTATTAATTGAACCATGCGCTCACTTACACACGCCCAGTCGCTACAAGGGTGGCACACGCAACGCCGCGTGGAACACGGGGTTGGAGGGAAGGTAGAAGGAAATTGCAAACCTGCAGTGCCAGCTCCAGGGATGCCTTCCAAGGGGCCAGCCTGCGTGGTGGCCTGCCACACGCTCGCGTCTCCTTGCCTGGTGACATGGTGGCGGAGCGGTGCATGGAGGCTGTGTTTTAATTGAGTATAACACCTCTATTTGTGTCGATGCATTTCCTGTTTTGGGACTAGCGGCTATTTATATCAGAGCTGCTGAAGCCATTTGTCCAAATAACATCATCCTGCATTCTTCCTTTCAGAGTCGTTCACCAGACAGGTGTTATGGAAGCTGCTGAAGGTTGTGAAATTCGGAGAAGTGATTTCTTACCAGCAATTAGCAGCCCTGGCAGGCAACCCCAAAGCCGCGCGAGCTGTGGGAGGAGCAATGAGAAACAATCCTGTGAGTTCTCGTGGCGCGGGCATGGCTGTGGGTGGCGGGTGCGTGCAGGCGGCAGGGCGTCATCTGATCCCACGTGTTTCCCCAGAAGGCAGGCTGTGCTGCTGGGGTGGGCAGAGGGGCAACATCTGTGATGGGGACCATTGTGCCAGATGCCTCCAGAAGAGGCAAGGAAGCTACCCCAACACCACACTCCTGGAAGCTCCCCCACCCCCGGAGCACGTCTCCACTGCATGAGCTCCTGGTTGTCCCAGTGAGCAGGAGAGGAGGGAGCCTAGAGGAGTGGCAAGCGGGCAGAGGGGGCCCCACCTGCTCACTCAGCAGGTGGAAGTGTTGGGTGCCAGTTTTATGGTCCACACTCTTCTGGGTGCCCAGAGTACAGCAGCTAACAAAACAGACAAAAAGGCCTACCTGCGAGGTGCCTGCATCCTAGCAGGATGGCCGAGCAAGGGTACACATCCAACCCCATCTCTCTGCGGGCTGCAGTCCCCCTGAGGCCCAGGGCTCCCTGGGTCTCAAGAGCTAAAGCATCACATGGGAGCACACAAGGCGGGGGGCCTTGCAGCATGGGACGAGGGACCTGGACCACACACACCTCCTGTCTTAGCAGGGATGGCACCCTCCCCAGAGCCCTTCTGTGTCCTCATCCTTCCCACGCGTCTGCAGTCAGGTTTCACTGAACTCGAGGCTCCCAGGCTATGCAGCCTCAGGCCGTGCTCCCCAGAGGACAAGGCCCAACCGGGACACAGCACGGGTGGGCAGCACGGCCTGTGGTGCCTGGGGGCAACGTGGGTGCCCTTGCTGTCCCATCTCACAGCACCCGGGCCTGGCAACTGGGCCGCAGGCCATCTGGCATGAAGGGGGAAGTCACACACAGCATGCCATGTGGGCGTGGCCAAGGCCACGCGTGCCTGCGTGGGCAGGAAGGGTGCCCCCACCTGCGTGGCCCATTGGGAGAACCCACACAACCTCGAGAACGCCCCTGGAATATTCACCCAGTGAGGGTGTGTGTCACGTTGGCAATGTCTTCTCCCGAAAGCTCTCTGAAAGTTTCTAACATGATGGAAGCATACCATCTGATCAGGGAGCGCAGACATGATCACTCCATCATGGGATGGGAAATTACCAAATCAGATAGGCCTCGCTTTTTGAAAAATTGCCGTGGCTTTGCTGTCAGTTTCCAAAACTGTTTCCATCCCTGCTCACGGCGGGAGAGGCCGGCGAGTTCACACCACAGCCTGCTGCTCCTGCTGTCCGCCGCGGCAGCCCGGGGGCAGAGCGTCCGTTTCTAGGAGGGGACAGTTACGTAGACTTTTACACAAAACTGCCTTGTTAGTCCCTAAAAAGCAAGTCCGGTAGGTTTGCAGTGGATTTCATTGTCGTAATGTGCGCCCTAATCCAGGTGAGCTTTCTGCCCTATTAAAATATCCCAAATATCCCAGGAGGGAGATACCACAGGGACAGCCACCATCCCCCCCTCCTCCATCTCTTCCTGTCCTCAGTTTTGGTGACAGTGGCTGGTGGGTGCAGTGGGCCTTCCTTTTGCACCTGTTGCACGTTAATTGCAGCGTCTTCAGCTACAGTGTCGTAAAACATCTGCACCACGCCGTAGGGATCTGATTTTTACGGCACGTTGGGAGGTGTTTCCTAATCAAATTTCTGAGGATGGCTTTTGACATTTCCCAGTAAAGCTTAACCTACATCCCCCTCTGGAAGGCCGCTGTCTTCTCCCCGGCTGTGAGTCAGTTTTGAGGTGTTCAACCTGATGAAAAGGCAGCTCAGATGCCGTTGTGTGGTGGCTCCGTGTAGGGCCCGTGAGAACTGTGGATGCAAATGGGGTTTTAGGGGTTCTCTTCCTGCATCAGTGCAGTGACTGTTTCAGGCAGTGTCTACTCTTTGTGCCCTTTGAGGAGAGTAAGTCCTTGTCTTCTCCCCGCTGAGGTGGATTCTGCTCCCTCCATGCACACATGTGAAGATGGGAGTGGTGCGTCGGTGGGCGCCGACTCTGCTCGCTCCCCGTGTGTGCAGCTCCCCTTTTGCTGTAAAGACAAGCTCCACTGACTGACGTGTGCAGCATGGCAACACTCTCCCCCACCAGCCTTTCGTGACGCCAGCAGTTTCTCACTCTGCAGTGAAGATGCCGTCGCTGGTTAGCAATCCTGCTTGTGGCGATATTCAGAGACATTTATTGTTCTGCAAACCAGCGTGACTCTCTTCTCCTGCTATTAATCTCTATGAGTGTCTCTGTTCCAGTATGACCTCAGTCACTGCAATGTATAAAGTAGTATCACATGGGGTATAAAACCCTGATGTGTAAAGTCCACACATCGACACCCCGTCACATGGCAAAGCCAAGACTGGAGGTGAGCACAGCATCAAGCAGGAGGGTTCTACAAGCACCAAGTCTTGCCCTTCTCAGCGTCCACATGCCTCCTGTGCCGAGGGCTGCCAGGCGGTGGTGGCCTCCTGCGGCCTTTCTGTGGGCTCCACCGTGTGCAGTGACCTTCGACCTGAGGAGGAGGCTGCAGCAGGACGCGCGGCTACGGTGCCCACAGACGCCTCAAATTACAGCACAGATATGCCAGAGAGATTCCTGCAAGAAGCCTTCAGCTGCGTAGTTTACTATCATTCAGGTTGACAGGCTCCCAAATTCCCATTAGAAACGTCATTAGAATGGGCTGGGAGGATGAAAAGGTGACCCAGGGACTTGAGGGAGGAAGAGCCCTGGCCAGCAGTGAGCCATCGCTGCTGTCAGTGTCCTCAGGATGTTTCCCTTTGGCGCTGACAGCCACGTCCCAGCCGGAAGCTGCACACATCCACTCCAGCCCAGACGGTGCATCGCTGAGACTCATTGAAAACATCCCTTATATTCAGGCTGAATAGAGTGATTGTGCATTTAAGGGGGGGAGTGAAAAATGGACTTGGAATGTTAGAAAACATCGTAAAGCTCATTGTGCATTAATTCCTTAGGTGGCTTGCAATAAGCAGGAGCACATGCTGGTTCATATTACCGCATGTGCTGTCGGCATGGGTTTCTCTTCCCCAACCCCAGAGTAAGGGATGGCTTTTGCCATGCAGGGGTTTCCTCTATCCTAGGAGCTTGATTTCTCCAGAATTTTCCAGGAAGGACTCGCCAGCCAGTGTAAGGTGGTTGGTCAGCATTCCTGGACGGCTGTCTCCCCAACCCAGCAGGAGAGGATGGTCAGTTTCCCAGTATATTGAGTAGAAAACTCCTTACGGCCCACCCCTCCACGAAGCACCCTTCCTCTTCATCCTCAGACAGAATTTGCTAAATGCAGTTCAAAGGCAATCGATACATTGCACAGAGAGTCTCCCCACCTTTTTCTAAACAAATGCATTCCTGAGGAGTTAGTTTATTCACAGATTGCCATGAGCGTTAATGACCCCCCGAGTCTTGTTCTGCCAGTCACCCAGATGGCTGCTGATAAAGACTTAGCATCATGTTCTAAGTGTCAGGGTTGTCAGTGGAGCTGAACCATTTGACCAGAAGAAAAAAACGCACAGGGAGCTATTGATTACAGCTTCTCGGTGTCACTTGTTCACCAGGATTTAGGTATTGATGAGGCTGCAAGTGAAAACAAGCTCTTTCCCTTGTGGGCTGCTGCCCAGAAGAACAAAGGCGAAGTTGGAAAAAATATTCAGCTGGTACCAGAATCAGAGGGATTCCATCATTGATTGAAAGGCCCCTTCATGTTATTTTTGTTGGAAACAAATCTATGGGTTTGGAAGTTTTATAGCATTTGAGAAAGGGGCTGCATAAGTGATGGATTCGCGTATTGGATGAATTAGATTTCACAGCATGAAGATTTCAATGCAGCTGTGATATTATGAGCTTCTTGGTTATTGATAAAAATTACATTTTATGCAGCACATGCTTTAAAGGAGAGGACATAGAGGGTACGGATCCTTTGAAAATGTCCTTAGGGCCCCGATACATTTCAGCAGGTTTCATTATTTTAATAGTCTGAAACCTGCCACCAAAATTCACACAAACAGAAGCAGCGTTCCCTATTTCTAATGGTAAAAACAGTGCCTGTTTGGTAAGTCAGCTCTTCCCCATCACAGCGTGCTAAGGTGAGGACTGGTCCTAGCTGTCGGGGTCACTGTTACTCCGTGCTGTCTGTCCTGGCCTCTGCATTGATGTACAGGAAGAGGGAGAGGGAGACGCGTTTATTTTACTCATTTTTATAATTTCATAGCTCATGAAGAGGGAGAGAAGAAAAACCGAAGCTCTGCTGTGAAGTCTGCTCTCAGGCAGGAAACTGAATTGGTGCCTAAATGTTTATAAACCGAGACTGAATTAAATGCCTCCCTCTTTATCAGCCAAAAAGGTGAATTTGTATTATCTGATAGTGCCCTCACAGCAATTATTAATGGCACTGTTGTATTTGATAAAAATCGTCCATCAGGGTAAATATTCCATCCTGGAGATTTCCTGTGACTCCTTCCGGAAGACGGGTTCTCAGCTGTTCCAGAACTTGGCAGTTACTACACCTCACTCTATTAAACTCAACGCTGGAAACAGTCAGCCCTCTGCCACCTGCGTGTTCCCATGTCATAGTCGTCAGAAGCCTCTTAGACTGCGTCATTGGTGCATGTTACCATGGTGACCCAAACTCATCGTCAAATCAGGACGAGCTGCGTGATATGTGGGAAGCCAGAGCCCCATCTTGCAGCCATGTCATCTGCCGGCACCGGCTGCCATCCCACAAGGTCCCACCTCAACAGTCCACGTCAGGGAGGAGCAGTGTGGCGCGTGGAGCCATGCAGGAGAGTGATTAGAGCCCCTTCTTTGCCACTTAGCAGCCTTATGAACTTGGGCACGAGACTCCATTCGGCTGGAGGCTGACAGGCCTGGTGGGGCCTTGCAGGGGTGATGAGGGCCATAGCTGGGGTGGAAGATGCAGCAGCATCAGGCACAGGCACACCTGCTCCCAGGGGCTTTAAGCCCCCTTTCCAAGGGGGGCTGGGGCTTCCCCCACCTCCCTCAGGGGCGTGTGTAGCTGGGTCCCACAGAGGGCTACTCAGCAGATGAAACCTGTGTGGCAGGTCTGTGTGTGGCAGTGACACAAGCTGCCTGCCCCGAAAGCCTCGGGGGATGCAAGGATAGGAATCGCCTCCCTAGGAAGCAGAGGTGCCCAAGAAATAGAGCTTGGAGACGCTGGACCCACGCCCCCAGCTGCTTCCTCTAAAAGCTCACCTGACCAGTAACTGATTGCTTTGTCCAGTTCACTGGCTTTGAAGGGTGGGGTGTGGGGAAGCTGGGCATGGGCGGAAATCATCTCTCTGTTGAGCTGGGGATACGTGGAGAGAAAAAGAAGAGTGGAGTTGGAGTGATACCCAGGGGTACCCGGAGTGATACACGGGGGTAGCCTGGACATACCTCATCCTTGGGATCCTGTAGGAACGGATGTTTTTTCTCATCAGGGTAGGACGCTGGGAGCAGGGCAGCCATGTGTGAGGGCCCGGGGAGAGGCCCCAGGTCTGCAGCATCCATGTATGGGCCATCTGGGTTGTGGGGATGAGTGGGCTGCCCTCCAGCTCAGGATGCAGGAGGAAGGGGGGCCAGGCAGTAAGCAGTCCCTAGTCATCTCCCATGTGCCCTCCACATGTTGTGCCAGCCAAGAACCTTCCAGAGCAAGCTTGGTGCCCTTCCCCCTTCCTCTGGAGCCCGCACTGGCTCCTATGGTTATGCTCATTGGCAGTTTATCTTCTTCACGGAGCAGTCACTGTGATGCTTTGCACGGTGATGAGGCATGTCCCCCAACACATCCGCCAAGATGTCCTGGCCCCTTAGTGGCTGCCCACCCATGCACCTGCTCCCCAGGTACCATGAGCTACTTAGGGATGAAGGCCGTTGCCCGGGAGGCTCTCCGGCCGATTCTTGCCTTAGAAATCTGTGCAAGACTTCCCCACATGCTCCTGGGAAGCTGTTCTGGGGAAGCTCTTCACAGTAACTGCTTGTTGGGATGCTTAAGCACATGGCCCTGGAGCCCCTGGAGTCCCCTGCAGTGGCCATGCAGGCTGTGTGGCCATCCCTGTCTGCCCAGGCAGAGGGGCACAACCAGAGAGATGCCCATATGTTACATCCCTGTCTTCCACCTTTCTGAGCCAACTGAGAAATGGATAGCAGACCTCAAGATTTTAGCTTTATTAGGATAAAAGCAAGATTGAAGGGGGTGGGTGGGGGGCCAGTGGCATGGCCATGGTGGCTTCCCAGTAATTGCCACAAGAATTACACTCACCATCATTGTCCCCTCTGGCTGAGCTCAGGCCCCCCAGCCAGGGCAGGGGCTGACAATCTCAGAAGAGATCAGGGCGCCCAGAGCCCTGGGGCAGACAGGTCACCTGCAGGAGCCCTAACGGTGCTAAGCTGGGCATACCCCTCTTCCTCCCTTATCGGTGGTCAGTGACTCATTCTCCTTTGTGGGAGTGAGAGTGGAGGAGGCCAGCACCAGCATGGAAACCAGAGGCAGGGGCCACAGCACCTGCCCCCACCCACCACAGGTGGCTCTCAGAGCTTCAGCCGGACAGTGGACCCATGGAGCTCCTCCTGTCTACACAGCTCGGGCAATGCCAAAGGACCAAGGCAGAGTCTCCCTTAGGACTGCACTGAAGGAGGCGCCTGCCCCTCTGGAGGGAACAGGGATTCCCTTCCCCTGGTGGGACTGACCATAAAGAAGCAGTTGGTAGGCAGGATCCGGGGCCTGTGCATGGCTGCATGGTTGTAGTCCTCACTCTGGATCAGCCCCTATCAGCACAGGGCATCCTGAGTTTAGGTCAGCCACAGATCCGGATCGTGCTGGCTCCAGGCTAGGAAATAACAGGTTGGGCACTGCCGGAGGCTACAGCCAGAGGCCTGTCCCTGGGGGCATGGGAGCCACGTGGGAGTCACTGCCTGCAACTTGGAGCTCTCTGGAGCCATGCCTTCACCCTTTCAAGGTGGTGCCAGCCCTGGCCTCACGTGCAGGATGAGGATGGCAGCATCTTGAGCTGTGGATGAGTTTGGGTGAACGTGCAGATGGCACCTTGAGAGCATCGCTGCCTTGGGTCCCTGGGTGGAGCCCTTTAGACCGTCGCTGCTTCCTCTTTGGTTGGGTGGGGGTAGTTTTCCTTGTGATGCAAGCTCGATTTTTGAAGCTCCTCTGCTAGTTTAAGACCGGTGTGTGCTCAGCATCACTCTCAGGTGAACGGCTGGACGACAGCTCTGTCTCCCCGAGCTCCTGAGTGGGGAGGCTGCAGCAGCCTGTGGGAGGGCTGAGGGCAGGGAGGCGTACTGGCTCTGGGTCCCTGCTGGGACCCAGTGGAGGAGCTGAGCATGCCCTGCCCCCAGTGGGGGTGACCAGGGAGCTCCTCAGACCCCTGCAGGCACCCCAAGACTACAGGGGGAGACACATCCCGCTCCTGGGCACCGCGTGAGGCAGGGGTTGGCCAAGTCCTCCTGTCAAGGGCCATGAGAGTAAATATGTTGGGCTTGGCAAAGCAGCCACAGCCGGTATGGAGAAAAAGGCGTGGCTGCGTTCCAGTAAAGCTTCATTTACAGAAGCAGGTGGTGGGCGGCATGGGCCCACAGCCACAGTTGGCCGGCCATGGGCTGGAGAGGCCTGTGCAGGTACGGTCTTCTCTGACGTTTCCTGTGATGCCGGGGTGGTGTCTGGGGGGCGTTTGAGAGCGTCACATTCCACCGGAACTTGGAAATGTAGTTTTCGGTTTTGTAAGTGAACGTTGTAAATTACTCACCGGCTGAAATTCAGTTTTCTCCTCCCAAATCTTGGCATAAAGTGATTCTCTGAAGATGCCCCATGCCACCTCAGGGCATTCGTCCCTCCCCCAGCCCATGCCGAGACCTCCAGGGACTCAAGGGCCTCAGGGGAGGGAGAGTTCATGCTGAGACATTGCTGGCACCCACCCATGCCAACAGCCTGCCCCCGGCACGGGCCCCTGCTTGGTGGGTACAGGACTCCTGTCAATCAGGGCCTTGGCCTTGACCCCAAAGACCACCTTGTCCAGATCCCTGGCTGACGGCGGCTGCCTCCCTGTCTTCCAGGTCCCCATCCTCATCCCCTGCCACAGAGTGGTCTGCAGCAGCGGAGCCGTGGGCAACTACTCCGGAGGACTGGCCGTGAAGGAATGGCTTCTGGTCCACGAAGGCCACCGGGCGGGGAAGCCAGGCTTGGGAGGGAGCTCAGGGCTGGCAGAGGCCTGGCTCAAGAGAGCGGGGGCTACCTCGGGCTCCCTGCCTGCTGGCCGAAACTGAGTGTGTGCAGTAGGATGGATGTTTGAGCGACACACACGTGTAACACTGCATCAGACATGGGCCGTAGGCACCACTGTATTAAAGGAGGTGACAGTGTCCTGGGAACAAGCGTGTCTGCCCTCTCTGTTTCCGTGTTTTCCAGCAGGATGAGTTCAGACGCCCGCAGTCCTGCACACATTTGTTTCCTTCTCTAACGCTGTCCTTGCTCTATTTTTCATGTCCATTAAAACAGGCCAAGTGATTGGGGAAGGCCTGGCTCATGTTGGGGCCACAGCCCAGGATGGGACAGTCTGGCACCGTCAGGCCACAGACGGCTGCCACAGCCACTGTCCAGAGCCAGCTAAGGCCTGTCCCAGGCCGTCCACACTAGAAAGCTGGCCCTGCCCCAGCACATCCCCACCATGCCTCCCTTCCTAGCTGTGTCCACAGCTGTGATGACATTTTCCACTCACAGTTCCTAGCATCCCGCACTCAGGTCTCACTGGAGGAAACGGGAACAGGCCATGGAAGTCAATGCTTACAGAGGTTTTCTAGCTTTGTTTCCTACCTGCCAAAAAAGGCTAATGCAAGATACATCCACTCTGCTCTGTATCCGGTGGGTAGAAAATAACCATTTGCCAAGATTTGGAAAGACAAAGAGCTCTCTGGACACGGGTTCGATGGAGTTTGCACCTCTCTGAGAGCTGAAGTCGAGTCTCACCCTCGCTCCATACTCGCTGGCCTAGTGTGCTCTGGGCAGCAGGTAGGAAGGGACACGGGCCTCTCATCTCAGGGGCTGCCCCAAAGGGGCCTCAGGGACCATGGGCCTGTTAGGACCCCAGCACCCCAATGTCGATCCTGGAAGTCAAAGGTCACGACTGGTGGGCCAGCTCATGTCACTGATGGCAGCAGGGAGGGTTGCCAGCATGGGCAGTGCGCTGCCGTCTGATACTTCATTATCGTGTTGTCATGCTAGCAGTATAATTAACTATATCCAAAAGCCAGAGGGAAACCTGTAGCTCTGCATATGGAGAAATAAAACAGAGCATATGATGTATAGAGAAAATAAACCGCACCCAGCTGTGCACTAGAGTGCCGTGTTCTTAGCCAGCGTTCCTTGCCACGGTGTGAACCACAGCGGGGAAGCTCGTGCGGTTCTATGCATCACCAAGGCCTGGATGAAAACGTGGCCTTACGATGTGTATGGTTGGGACCTGCCTTGTATTTCATGTTGTCTTAACACCAACAAAGGAAAACTGATTTCAGACTTTTTTCGCTGATTTATGATTTATTATATCTCTTTCTGGCATCAGCCAAAATCTAGGTTTTTCCTATGACATGAAGTGATGTGACTCTTACCCCACTGTCTTAACTCTTGGTATTTTTGAAGCAGGGTAAGTCACCCAGCGGGTCACGTAGACACGTGCTGCTTTGTGGGACAGGCCCTGGGCCCCCTTGCTCCCGGCAGGCCTCAGGTGCCACACACCGCGTCACCGTCAGGACTCGCAGGATGTCTGGTTATTTTTGACGTTGCTGAAGGTGAGTGGGAATAGCTGGGTGCGCTGTGCCCCAGAGGTAGTGCCCTGCGTCCCCCCCCGGTGATGCCCCTCCCCAGTGATGGCCGGTCACCAGGCACGGCTTTCTCTGCATGAACAGAACAGAAGCTTCTGGCTCTCCAAGGCAGCAGCTTGGGGCCTGGTGGCCCGGTGTGCGAGCCGCGAGTGCTTTCCAACAGAGGGCACCAGAGCCGTGCGGTGTGCTGTGGAGACCCCGGCACCACTGTCCCTGCTGGAGGATGGATTTGAAGGAGGGCGGCTGGGCGGCACCCCGATGGCTCCCTGTGCTCCCTGAGACCCTGCAGGCCGCCCTCTGCAGGGTCTCAGGGAGACCAGCAGGCGCACACGCTGCAGGCCGGCTGCCTCCACTGTTTGGGTCCCATGAAGGATGGGAGCCTCCCAGTGAGATCTCCAGGTTTCTAATCAGGCACGGGCTCTGAGGGAGGGTCTTGGGGCCACATGACTGCAGACAGCGAGGACCAAGCCCCCAGATCCAGGTCAGCACCTGGTGGCAGGGGACCCGCCCATCAAAGCCGTCCAAGGTGAGCCAGCAAATCTGTGTGGCCTGGGAGCACAGGTGGGCCTGTTTGGGCCATGCCCTTGGTGCAGTACAAAACCAGCTCTGCTTGCTCTCCGAGGGTTTCCGCCGCCGTGTCAGAACAGGCTTGATAGATGCCCCGAGGTTCCCTCTGACAGCCGCAGCAGCAGGGCTCAAACCGGCGGGGCCATGTACTGCTCCAAGGACAAGCTCTGCTGAGGCCGACATGAAAAGCCAGTACGCGGGTCGCCTAGAGCCGCTCTAGCTCCAAGCCGCAGCACCGCTCGTGAACATACAGAGGGAGAGAGAAGGCACAAAGAAATACAAAAATATTTTCCAAATAAAAAGAAATGTCGAAACAAGAAAGCTGTGTTCTTCGGCCTTGGCCCCGGGTCCCCCTCACCCTGTCGCATTTCCCAGCACCATGATGCTTTGAAGACTGACACCGAGACCCACCGTGGCGCGGCAGCCACTCAGACCGGCCACATCACGCTCCCCTGTTTGCAGAGAGAATGAGAGAGTCAGAAGTAATACTTGTTTTTGCAGAACCACACTTGTAGCAAAAATAAGTTGCCCTTGGCCAGCAGGAGACTGAGTTTTGTGACGGGTTGTCCTCCCAGTGTCTCTTCCTGTTGGGAACAGAAGTGTCCAGTAAACCCACCCGCACTCCACGTGTCCTGTGGCCGCCTCCAGTGATGAGTCTGTAAGGCCAGAGAAGAAAAGCTGTGACCGTGCAAATGCGCACTTTAGGGTGTTGGCTGATGCGGAATCAGGAAGCCTGGAAGAGCTCTCGCATGAGGAATTGCAGAACTTCTTATGGGCATGAATTTGCACTTCCAGATGTGAAGGTTGCAGGCACCAGGCATTGCAGAGGAAGTGGGCAAACTCACCTTATAGAGAACTTAATTGGGGTTTGTAATTCGTATACACTTCTTACCCAGCAGAAACAGCTTACTGAACACCCCACGGGTGGCTGGATAATGTGCTAGCGACTGAAACCATCTCTGCAACTTAAGCTTCTCTGGTGCACAGCGCCCCACATGCTTCTCCAGAATCCCTTTTGGAGGGGCCAAGCAAGTCCAATATAGATATGTTTACACTGAAACCACCAGTTTTGTTTCTTAAATCGTTTGTAAACAGCAGTATTATCCTGGGACTTATTTCCTACAAAACTGTAAGATAAGGATAAAATCCCATCCACCTGAATTGCTGAGAAACCTAAGTGGTGGGGTGACCAACCGGAGCCCTGTGGAGTGGCGGACTCTGGGGAGTCAGTGAGACTCAGGGGGATCGGCGAGATTCTCGCAGCAGTGTGAGGCATCCTCCTCATAGAAATGTGTTTCCAGATTTTGCTGTATCCCCTGACCTGGCCTACAAGGACAGACCAGCCCTGGGGGCCACGTCCCCTCCCTGTCTAATCTGCCGTTCGCCCACCTTGGCTGTCCATGCACCCGTAGCTGTGACCATGGGCAGTGCTGCCAGCTTGGACTTCACCCCATTGGAGCGGGCAGGATGTCACACTGAGCTGATGTGAGATTGTTCATGTTGCTGCAGATCTTCGTGCTATTTGGGCTTCTGACAGCACAGAGGAGGATTCTTAAGTGAGAGAGAAATTGGCTTCATGTAGGAGCAAGGGGTAAAGTGTTTTACTTTACTAAGAAGATTTTACTGAAACACCAGTTCCTAAACGGCTCTTGCTTCGGCCACAGCTGCTGGGATGCCCTTGGGCCTCACCTGTCTTGTCTGCATGTCTTCTTGTTGCTGTCGGGGCAGTGGTGTCCCCGGAAACAGTCCAAGGCTCTGGGGTGGGGGATTTAAATTTTTTGGCTTCCCTCAGACCTCAGACCATGTGGGGTTTTTTGCTTGCTTGCTTGCTTGCTTGCTTTCTTGTTCATGGGCATTTGATTAAAAGTTTGTGTTTAAAGAGCTGAGCTTCACATCAGTTTTACTTATCAGTTTGAAAGACATTGAGATCTAAACACGGCTCTGCCCAAGACCTCTGCCAAGCAACCCCGTCTGTCTGTCTGTCTGTCTGAAGGGACAGGAAGGTGGAGAAACTGCAGGTACTGACCTGTCTTTAAGCCACTGAGGGCAGCCGTCCAGCGTCCTCAGGACCCCATGGCTCCAGCTGCTGACAGATGGGAAACGTCTGGCCTCCATCACCGGGGTCGGCCCCGACAGGGATCTGTAATGGGGGCAGGGGTGGAGGTGGATGAGAAAGTAGGAAGTGGATGTTGGGCAGCGAGGTGCGAATTGACGGCAGAGCCCAGCCCGACAGCACCTTTGATTGATGAAAGGACATTGTTAACAAGCCTTCAAAGTTTCTCATTAATGTTTTTTTTTTCGTTGAAAAAAAAGCCACCAGAAAAAAATTCCACATGGACAGTAATTAAGATCGATCCCGTACAGTATGGTATCAATGTTGAGAGCCTTTAGGAAAACATTATCCACCCTCCTGTTAAAGACTTCTATTCGAGCTGCCATTTTCCGGGCTGTTGAGAGTCCCTGGCAGTGTGGGGACGTGGGCAGTGAGGCACGTTCCGCAGATGTGATGTGGTCAGCCTCACAGATAATGTTTCTCCTGTGGCCTGAGGATGCAGAGCAGAGCCCGAGCTTTGGTTGTCATGGACTCTGATGCAGTGCGGGGAGGAAGGGTGGAGAAGGATCTCATGGATCTGCTGCCATGGAGAAGCTGGAGTTCTCTCAGCTCTGAGTGAGTCCCAAGGAGTGCGTCTGAGCGGAGTGCACCTGGTGCCCATGGTTCTCAGCAGAGATGCTCAAGCCCTGGGGCAGGGGGGCCGTCTCTTCTTGTTTCTGCCCGGGGGCTGAGCCAGCCCCCCCATTATACACACAGCACCACACACGTGTACACCCAATAGTTCTTTCCAAGTCTTGAGTTACACGGCACTGCTGTTTGAACCCCGAATACCAGCGGAACACGTGCTTCCAGGTTGATTTGTTGACTCACATTAAGAAAATCCAGCTGGAGAAAGTATCAGGGTCCTAACGTTAAACAACACGTGATATTGTGCAAAAAGGATTGCTTTTGTGTGTTGGGATTGCCATGGCTACAAGGAGAAGTGGATGTGAGACTTGGCCGGTGACGAGGAAGCATGTGTGGAGCATGGAATCAGGTCCGCAGAAAGCAGGCAGTCCTCAAAGGCGGCAGAATTGGCCCTGGGTCCCCTGCCCAAAGGCCACCCCGCCCTGGGCCTTAGTGGGAAAGCTCAGTCCTCTAGGCTGGCCTCTGAGAGGGCTTCGGTTCTAGGTGGGGACCATCACCTTCCTGTCACTGCCTGCTTTCTAACCAGACAAGGAGGGTGTCTGTACCTGGCGCTAACCCTGGGTTTGGGGGACCGCCCTGCAGTCCCCATTGGACAGAGAAGGCTTCGTTTCTCAGCAACCCCAGGCTTTAATTCACTCCCACGATGTGTTTCTTTTGGGGGTAAAACAGTCCCCATGGAGAGTTAAATTTTAGGAAGCCGTGAGACCCTTCCAGATGAAAGGCATCGTGTAAGTGTGTGATACTGAGCAAAAGCCCCAGTGCTCCCAGGTGTGGCAACAAGACGCCTGCACTCACCGGGCACCATCCAGCCGGGGCGGGCGCTCCCCGGGACTGGCAGGTTCTCCAGGTGTGGCAACAAGACGCCTGCACTCACCGGGCACCATCCAGCCAGGGCGGGTGCTCCCCGGGACTGGCAGGTTCTCCAGGTGCCTCCTTCCTCTTGCGGCTTTGCTCACTGTTGATTTTCAGGAAGGGGAATTTTAAATGTCCCCCCTAATCCTGAAGAGAGTGAGCAGCATCTTCAGGAGAAGGCCTCACTGTCATTACCACACTGGCCATAAACCAGAGACCCTGCTGGAGAAACCTTCGGCGGGCCTTGGAGGCCTCGCACATCCCAGTTACAGGCAGCACAGCTGTCCCCTCCCGAGAAGATTCCTCTGCAATGGGAAAGCGTTTGTGAAATGAGGCAGGGTTTACATAATTGGTGTGAGCCTGAGCACACCCAGCACAACTGTGTCCTCTGCATTCACCTGCTTGGGTGTCGACGCTGCTTGCAGGTGTTTTTGGGGAAGGTGCAGGCCTGGCTTCCATATGGCACATGGTGGCTTTTCTAAGACTGGTTACATATCCCCCAATGAGCAGTGGCCCTGGCCCCTTTTTCCTGTAGATTCCCAACACTGCTGGTAGACGCGTGAGGTTCCTTCCGTCCCTCCAAGATGTGGCCTGCTGGGGCAGGTCCTGCCAAGTCTTCATCTGCATTATTGCTCAGCATGGTGTAGCCTGATGTGGGAGGTGCCCAGGAGGGGAAGGCATCCTGCCTTTCTCTGAAAGTCACCCCAGTGACCAAGAGGTAACTTGAAATCATGGGCACAAACACTTATAAATCATCATCACAGCCAAGCCGGCCCCCAGCCGCCTCCCAAGGGGTCTTCTGCTGGCACCACCACCGCCTAGAAGGAGAGGCGGGTTGCCGAGTGGGCTGCTTTGGCCTGGCTCCACTAGGGATAGGAGATACTTGCGAGGTCGGGAGCTGCGGCTGACCCTGGAACTGGGAGGGGAGCTGTTTTGCAGTTGTCAAACCCAGTATCTGCCATGTGAAGCTCCCCGCCCCCCACTTTGCAATTCAAACCTCATCTGGGCAGGCATCCCTGAAATGCACCTTTCCCAGAAGTCTTGCTATTTCCAGAACTTAAGTATTCTCATTCAGGGAGCCTTCTCCTAAGCCACCACTCTGGAGTGCTTTCTTGGGAAAAAGCCTTTCGTGGACTCTGCATGGTGGCCCTGGGGACTGGCACTCACCTCCCCTGAGCCACTCACTGGAGACAGCAGAGTAGCCTGACCGAGGGCTCCTCCCACCTGACCAGACGGGCCATCTACCAGCGCACCCAAGGCTGGACTCCGGTCTTCAGGGAGCCTCGGGTCCAGGTGAGTACATGGAAGAGAATCCCTGAGCCAGACCTGGGACATTCTAGAACATTCTGGAGCCAGCTCTCCTGCAAGAGCTGTGGGCTGGGAGTTGGCACCACCAATTCCATAGAGAAGTTGGTCTGGTGGTAGCTGTGGCGCTCTGGAGCTCCCAAGGGGCTGCACACCAGTGCACAGACTGCTCTCTCTTTGCTGACGTGTGAAGCAGACCCTTGGGACAGAAGGACTCTGTGCTCCCCCACCCCCCAGGCCGGGATCTCATCAGAAGGCCCCACTCCAGGGTGTCGCTGTCAGCTTCCTGGGTCCCAGCAGGCTTTGATCCTTCCCCTACAGCCACAGAGGGTGGGCCTTTCTCACCCACAGGAGCCTTGGCGGCCAGTGTTCCCACCATGTGAGGTCCCCCAGGGCACTAACTCCCCCGCCCTTTGGCTGCTGTTCTCTAGCTGTGCAGGAATGGAGAGCAGCCCTGCTCCACACCAGCAGTGGCCAGAGGCTTTCTAGCCACCCGAGCAGGAAGCCCACAGCCCTGTCTTGACTCTAGGTTAGCCGAACATAAGACCACTGTGGAACACTGGCTGCCTCCACCTCCCCCTCCCCCCAGGCGGCCACACCCAGCACATGATCTGCAGAGGCCACAGTGAGCTGAACTGGGGGAGCAGAGGCCTGAGGAACTGTGGAGAGAAGCCCCTTTCCCAAAGAACCTGCACAGTGAGCATGCTCCCGGGGCCCCCAGAAGGCAACTGGAGGAGACAGCCGGGCTCTGGCCACCCCAGATCTGCAGCGGTCACTGCCTTCACCCTGACGTGGAAGCGCAGCTCACAGTGAGAGCTCACGGAGCAGGGAACAGGCAGCAGCCATGGAACCCCAGTCCCTGGGCTCCCGTGTGCACTGAGAGCCTGGCAGGGTGGGTGATGGGAGAAAGTACCCAGGGGTGATAGGGGAGGGGTAGGAGGCCTCAGGCCAGCTGTGATGTTCCGGCCAGGGCACTGGGCCCAGTCCTGGGCTTTGCAGGCTTCCGGATACCCTGTGTGGCTGGATTTTAGGCCAGGACTATGACCTGTGGTAGCAGGTCCAGAGTATCTGAGGACATCCAATCCCAGAATCTTCCTGATCCAGGGATATCAGGCCTGAGTGACCATGCCCAGAAGCCAGAGGGAATCCTGGTGTCTGTAGCCCTGCCTGTGTGTCAGGCGCTTTCCCAAGGCACACTTGGGCCTCCCAGGAATGCCCTTCAGCTGCAGGGACAGCATGCACAGGGTAAATCCAGAACGTTCAGGCAGGTAAAAAGAAGGGCCATGGCCATGTCAGCTGCTGGTGCTCACAGACATCCCTCTAATAAACTGTGACAACGAGGATGGCAGATGAGTTGTAGGATGTTGTGGTTCAGGCCTGGGAGAGGTCGAGGCTGGTGGCCCCACAGATGGGCTGGTTCTTCTCATCACCTTTTAATGATTGCATCTGTGGGGTGAGCATGTTCCTCTCGACCTTCTGCTGTGTCCCCCTCTGGACCAGAGCCGGAAGTGGGCTGGGCCTCCTCCCGTTAGGCCTCCTGCCGGGACCCGCCTTGCTTCTAAGATGGAGAGACATCCTCCCCTGACTCAGGAGAGCCACGTTCTGCCACTAGGAGGGAGGCCGCTGCATGGAGCCAGGTCCTGCCACTCAGAGTGGGGTGGTAAATGTGGGCCTCCCTGAGCCAACCTGCCAGGGAGGTCCTTGGTGTTCATGTCTGCGAAATGGCAATGGGGGAGCTTGCCTCAAAAGCGTGCTGGAAGTAGCAAGAGACTTCAAAGATCTTTGAAAACTTTACATGGCACAAAAAAATACAGTGATCACAAAAAACTCTCCAAGGCACATGCAAAGAAGTATGGCCAAGGATATCACCAAAGTTGTATTATGCAAAGAAATGGGATCAACCCAGTGACCCAGCAATGAGGGACTGGATACATCAGCTGGAAACATTCAGTAGAATGGGTGTGACCTCAGCCTATTTGTCTTCTCACAGAAAGAGGCCCATCCCTACGGAGTGGTAAGGGAGAAGAGTTGATGCAAGACGATACATAAGGCATGTGCCCAGGTGCGATGCCCAGAAACAGGCCAGAGCTTATCACCCGTCTCTGGGTGAGGGGATTACAAGCAGTTTCCCTTCTTTATACCTAGCTGTGCAGGTGTGCATACAAACACACACACACACACATATACTGTACACATTACCTGAGGAGGGAAGAACAAAGGAAGGAAGGAAGGAATCTCAGGTTTTTTTAATGCAGCCTATAACATATGTGAAGGTTTCTAAAATTTGCTTTTCATTTCCATTTTTATTTTAGGTTCAGGGGAGGCATGTGCAGGTTTATTACAAGGGTGTATGGCATGATGCCGAAGTTTGGGCTTCTATCGATCCTGTCACCCAGATAGTGAACGTCTGTATCCAATAAGAAGTTTTTCAGCCCTTACCTCCTCTTCCCTCCCTTTGGAGTCCCCAAAGTTCCCATCTTTATGTCTGTGTGTACCCAAGACTTAGCTCCCACTTATAAGTGGGAACATGTAGTATTTGGATTTCTGTTCTTGCATTAATTTGCTTAGGATCATGGACTTCAGCTGCCTCCATGTTGCTGCAAAGGACGTGGTTTTGTTCTTTTTTATGGCTGCATAGTATTCCATGGTGTATACATACCAAATTTTCTTTATCCAGTCCACTGTTGATGGACACCTAGGTTTAGTCCATGTCTTTCCTATTGTGAATAGTGCCGCAGTGAGCATAGGGGTGCATGTGTCTTTTCAGTTCAACACTATTTTCCTTTGAGTAGATACCCAGTGACAGGATTGCTGCGTTGAATGGTAGTTCTGTTTTAAGTTCCCTGAGAAATCTCCAAACTGCTTCCCACAGGGGCTGAAACAATTTGCGAGGAATCTCTATTTTTAAAAAAGAAAGCTCAAGTGAGAGGAAGCAGCAGACCCCCTCCACACAGCACAGACCCCAGGACCCACATGAGGAACACAGTTCTCTATTTGAAGAGACCACTTCCCAAGGAGGTTTAGAAGAAGAAATACCTGTTAGTGTTCATTGACTTTCTCAGGAAGACCCTGGGGTCTGAGGAGAAGTGGTCTTTGAAGTAGTCGGTTCATAAGTTATTGACCGAGGGTCTAGGGGTGGAGGAAGCTGTGCCTGGCCAGCTCCGTGGCTGTGTTCTCCGGGGAAGAGTTATCATTTTGTTAAGACGTTACTCTAAAGGATGCTTTTAAGGCAATGTCCGGAATGTAGACAGAAACTAACATCTGCCCCCAGAGAGTGAGCACCACCCAGGGTTGCAAAAGCGCTCTCATCTCAGGTGACACAAGAGCCTCTGTTCGTCTTATGACTTTTATGATTTAAAATGACCTGAGGTAGGCATGCATGACAGCAGATTCATGGGGGCTGCAGAAACCCCTTGAGAAGAGAGGTGTGTTGTCTCTGCACCTCCTGTATACAGGTTGTGTCGGGGGTTTCCTAACCTGGGGGGCGGAGGAGGTGGCCTTTAGTCTGAGTGTGTTCAGTGCATGCACATTACAACTTCATCACGTCTCTCCTTCCAGCAGCCCAGCTCAGGGGCCGTGCAGGAAGCCATGGAGGCATGGCCTTTCCCTCTAGCACCAGTGCCCTCCCATGGTCCAGGCTGCCCAGGGATGTGCAGAACTGGACGCCAGTGCCTGGACCCTGAGGGGCAGCTGTGGGGGCCCAGTGGACACGTGGAGGTTTTGCACCTGCCTGGAGAAAACACCCAGGGAATGGGGGAAGGAGAGTCGGTTTTTAAATTTCATTTTGGCAGATTCTGCCTCGTTGCTGCCATTGTTACGAGTCTTGTTTCTGTTGAGAAAGTGGCGGAAGGATTTAGAAGGACAGAGAGTGAGTTTGGTAGGGAATTCAGAGATCACCAGCCAGCCTCATTTGCTCTTCTTTCTGAAAGCAGCACTGGGCGAGTGTTGCTCTAAAGCCCTTGGCCACGAGGGCCAGTCCCAGCCCTGTGAGAGCTGCCTGAGGTCCACACTTTCCCAGCCCCTTCTTAGTTTGTCTTCTGGGTGACAGACACGCCGGGGCCAGATGCCGGGCACCCTGACAGCCCCTGATTTGTGCTGGTTTCCTTTCCTGGGCCCCCACTGGAGCCTGTCCTAACTCAAGGCCTCCTCGTGGAGCTTCCTGGAGCTGGGAACACAGGAGCAGGAGGATCTTCAAGGCCAGGGAGATGGAAGTGCACACAGCAGAGACGCCGTCTCACACTTGCAGAGGACAAGGTCAGCGGGTCTCAGAAGCCCCGGAAGAAATGGGGAAAGCCCAGACCGCAGGGCAGCGCGGCCACCATGCCGGCTTCTAGAGTCGGCTCGATGAGGTCAGGAGGTGTTTCTCCTGTCATCCCTCAATGCTTTTTGTGAAAATGAAGCTTTCAGCCATGGAAGACGTGAAGCCCGTGGACACGCAGCCCTCATCTGCTTCTGCAACAGTGGCCTGCCACGCTGCTGCCGTCTTCCAGTGGACATGCAGGCCTAGCAGGAGCCTTTTGACACAGCACATCTGCTGCCTCTGCCCTGCCTGCACACTGGGAATGCCAGCACCCATGTCCCTGGCTGGTGGTCCTCACGGTGCCCAGCAGCCCACAAGCAGCAGTGGGTGGTGGGGGAACGTAGACGGCCAATTTTCAGCCACTTAAAGGGAAAATCAACTCAAAAAATCAACAAAAAATTTTGTTGCAACACACTATACATAATTTCATGAGAAAATCAAGTTACGCATAATACAAAGCGATTCGGAGTCCCCTGATAACACTGAGAAGACCTGAGCGTTGCATCCTCCAGCAGCTGCTAAATCCCTTCCTACCTCCTTAAAAAGGGAGAACATCAAAACACTCTCCTTATGCACCTGACTTCAGAACGCCACGACGGTCGCCACGCTGCGTTTGCCTAGGACCCAGCCAGTGCGGGCTGCTCGGAAGCCCAGTTCCTTCCTAGCGCAGGGCTGCACACTGCCTGCCGCCCTCCGGTGTGGGCGTGAGTGCCTGTGTGTGGTTTACCTCGAGGACTCTATGCTTTGACCACGATACTGCGTGACCCAGTTCCCGAACATACGAACCAACGTCTGGGCCTCAGTGTGACTTAACACCAAGGGCCCAAGATGGCACTGGGGGCATCGGCACTGAATTCGAGCGTGTGGTTGAAAAAGCCGAGCGTGGGTTCTGCTCAGCTCCTGGAGGGAGGCGGCCGGCTCCTGCACGGTCTCCAGGCCGGGAGGACTCCAGCCAAGCTGAAAACACTCATTTATTTGAAGCTGCTGCTGCTTTGAGACACAGAATGACACATCTAAATATTACAGCTCCAAGAGGTATGTAGCTGCCTGTACTTTTCCGAGCAAATATCTGACTGCCGTGCTAGGAAGCAATGTGACAGGTATTCTGTAGTTTCAAGCAAATTGGTTTCAGATGTAGATGAACAGATTTTCAAAAGGAAAGGATGGAAGTTTGTCATGTGCTGGGCCTGAGCCTGCCAGGTGCTGCGAGTTCGTTCGTTCCTGGCTAAGGATGGAAGCCGCCATCTCCTCCCCCTCTCTCTTCTCCTCTACCCCTCCCTCCTCCAGGAAGGCTCCCCAGAAACTCCATTCCCTGAGCAGGTCCCCCGGCTTGCCTCCGCCGGCATGGACTTCCATCATGCAGGTTCTGACCTCCAGGCTGCAGTGGAGCCGTCGTGGCCTTCAGGTTTCAGTGCTCAGAGAGACAGTGCCACATTTGGGCCATACCTTTGCAGAAGCCCCACAGGTTGGGAACCTTTGGCCCATTGCAGTGGGGAGTGGGGGATGGGGCAGTCATGCTTGGTTCAGGATCAGAGTCCAGCTCATCCACTTTACAGACAGTGTCTTGTGTGAGCTGTATAACCTCTCCATGCCTTGGTTTCTGTCGTGGATTGAATGGGGGCCCTCGCAGAGAGAAATCTACATTAGATCCCTGGAACCCATGAATGTGATCTTATTTGGAAAAAAGGCCTTACCAGATATAATTAAGTTAAGGAGCTCAAGATGAGATCATGCTAGATTATCCTGGTGAGTCCTAAATCCAATGACAATTGCCCTTATAATAGACAGAAAAAGGCCGGATGCAGTGGCTCACGCCTGTAATCCTAATACTTTGGGATGCCAAGGCAGGAGGATTACTTACAGCCGGGAGTTGAAACCAGTCTGGGCAGCTTAGCAAGACCTTGTCTCTTTAAAAAAGAATTTAAAGATTAGCCAGGCAGGTGGCACACACCTGTAGTCTCAACTACTCAGAAGGCTGAAGATGGAGGAGGATCACTGGAGCCCAGGTGGTCAAGGCTGCAGTGAGCTATGATTACACCACTGCACCCCAGCCTGGGCGACAGAGCAAAACCCTGTCTCCAAAAGAAGAGAGAAAAGGAGAAGACACAGAGACCGTAGAGAAAGCCATGCAAAGACAGAGGCCAAGAAGGAAGTGATGGGCAGCCACCAGCTGAGAGACACCTGGAGTCACCAGCAGCTGGAGGAAAGGAGGCTGCTCCCCTCACACCTTTGGAGTCTGGCTCCACCAGCGCCTCGGTTACAAACTTCTGACCCCCAGAACCATAGGAGAAGATGTTTCTGCTGCTTTCATCCACCCGGCTGGTGGAATTTGTTGCGGCAGGCCCAGGAGCTCCTGCAGCCACCTCACCTGCAGAACAGGGACAGCAGCGGCCGCCCTCACGAAGCCATGCCCAGGTCGCGGTGAAGGCGACCTGGCTTCCTGGCACGTGCTGAGTGCTCAGATAGTGGTGGTGGCTTCAGGTCAGATTTTTGCATCAGACAAGTCCAGTTTCCAGTCCGTAATTCCTGGCTGTGGGACCCCCAGGGATGTATTTGCTCTCAAAAGCCACAGCCGCCTCACCGGAGGAAAAGCAGGCAAGTGTCCACCCTGTGGGTTTTCTTCAGCGTTTAATGGAAAGTTCTTTCCATTGCCCGTGCAACGTGCCTGTCATTTTGCATGACGGGTAATGCCCAGACCACTGACTTCAGTACCCTAGGCCGTCCCTGAAGGGAGGGTAATTCATGTGGCCTCTTTTCTGGGTGGAAAGCTGTTGAAAATGGAGGTTCGTGGGATTGTGGTGTACACCTGGCATGAATGTGTATCATCGCAACTGGGTCTTTGACAAACCTGTAAACGGGGTTGCAGCTTAAGGTGGCCACCCTGTGAGACTGTGCCCTATGCCAGGGACACTCAGAAGGGCCTGTCTGACAACAAATGCCACGGGCATTTATGAGCCACATTTTTAAAAGCAGCAACAAATAAAGATTCCCAAAGCCCACGCCCCCCACCGGCTAGGACTGCCTCTGATGTCCACGGCAACATTCACAGCTAAGCTTGGTCACTGGGGACATGTCTTTGCTCAAAAACAGCAAGGTACATTTTTAATACTAATGACATCAAAACGAATCTTAAAGCCACTATAAATAAAGCATTGTAGGGCCAATGCAACAACAGACAGAAGCAAATCAATGAAGCCAACTGGCCCATCCAGAAACAGCCGCGGGTCTGTGGAATCTCAGAATGTCATCATAGGGCATTTCAGTTCAGTGAGGAAAGGAGTCATTTAATACATGGTGTCAGGACAAACTGGCCAAGCTTTTGGAAATAACACAATTCCAGAAACCTTAGGGTTCTAAATTTGTTAAACTGTGTTTTAATTGTTATTGTATCAGCTGAAAATATGAGAAACTTGCATCCGTATCTGTATTTGCAGGAAGCGTCTTGAGAACACAGCAAGAACTCGGAAGCCATAAAGGAGAATGTTGACTTGCCTGACCTCATGAACCTGTTGGAAACAGAAGACAAATGGTACCCTAGGAGAAACCATTGGCAATGTGTAAGACAGAAAGATTGTGTCCACAATATATAAAAAACTTCTGCAAATCAATAAGGAAAAGGCAAACCACCCAGAAGATGGATGAGCAAGGAATATAGACAGGCACTTCGTAAAGGGAAACATAAAAGCAGCAGCTGGAAGCCTCTAGAAAGAGCAGCAGAAGGAGCCAGTGAGCTTGAGAGTGATCATCTGGAGTGACCTCCAAGAGACCTCCCACCTCACGAGTGATCGTAGCATCACAAATTAAAGCAGGAGACAGCATTTTGTTGTGATCTGGGTGAAACATGAAAATGTGTAATTCTTTGTCCACAGTGTAGAGAAGGGGCAGGCATTCACTGTTGGTAGTAATGTTGGCATGTTTTTGGAGGGTAGTGAGGCAGGATTTATTTAAATGGTAAATGCCTATGCCGTTTGACCAAACAATTCCACTTTTAGGAATCTATTCTACAGAGCTATTTCCATAAGTATTTAAGGCTGTAGCTACAAGGATACACGTGGCACCATTGCTTCTAACAGCAACAAATGGGGAACAGCATAAATGTCCCATGGGCATGGGGTTGGCTGGATACATCCCAGTAAATATGTACACACAACACAGAACAATTCTGCTATGAAACGTGGTAGAGTAGACCTCTATTGACTGACATGGGAGGGTAGTCATGACTCACTGCTGAGTGAGAAAGACATATAAGAAAACATCAGGCCGGGCGCCGTGGCTCACACCTGTAATCCCAGCACTTTGGGAGGCTGAGGTGGGCAGATCACAAGGTCAGGAGATCGAGACCATCCTGGCTAACACGGTGAAACTGTGTTAAAATACACAAAAACAGTAGGTGTGGCAGCAGGCACCTGTAGTCCCAGCTGCTGGGGAGGCTGAGGCAGGAGAATGGCATGAACCCGGGAGGTAGAGCTTGCAGTGTGCCGAGATCGCACCACTGCACTCCAGCCTGGGTGACAAGGCAACATTCCGTCTATTAAAAAAAAAAAAAAAATCAGGTACGATCAGTGGTGTTTTATTAAACAAAATGTTTAAATTGTGCTTACAGACATAAAATTGTGGAAAAGAGATCAAATTCTTTGCAGGAAAGCATCTTAGTGGAAGTTGGAGGGTTGGAGAGAGTGGCTTTGGTTGTTTGCCTATGTGTGAGTGAGTTGGGGAGAATGAATTTGGTGTGTGGACCTATGTGTGAGTGAGTCACGGAGAGTCGCTTTGGTGTGTGGGCCTGTGTGTGACTGAGCTGGGAAGAATTGCTTTGATTGTGTGTCTATGTGTGAGTGTGTCTGTGTGTGTGTTGTGTTGCTTTTCAGTGTTATTCAACTCTTATAAAAATGTCTGTATTTATTTTCTAAGAAAGAAATAGTTATCACTTTGAAAATATGATCCATGATTCTGTTTTAAAACTATATATATATATATGTCCATGTTGTAACATTTTTTAAAAAGACCATCTGCAGAGCAAGATGCTATAGTAATTATCCTAGAACGAAGAAATCAATTCTTTTTTGTGTGTGCTTAACTGTATATTGTCAGTTTTTGCAATGGAAATGCATTATGTTTGTAATCATAAAAGAACACACTGGATGAAGAGGGAGGACCCTGATACGTGTACTGAGAAGACAGCATGGGCCCGTGCATCCGACCACGCGATTGGTGTCACGTGCTTGACCAGCTGTTTATCAGCTTTGCCCCTCCACTTGCAGGGTGGCTGAGCGCAGATGCTCCAGGTGAGGTCATGCCCAGCCTGTCATCAGATAGCACATCAGCATAAATGCAGTATCACTTCAGGGCTATGAGATCTCAGAGGGAGGGGAAAGGGTGAACTAGACAATCAAGAGGGGCTTCCTGAAGGAGGTGGCAATCAAACTGTATCAGCTGGAGCTGGGCAGGACGTAGATGGCATCTTGAGTAAAAGAAGCAACTGGACTCTAGGGAAGAGAAGAGGAGGGCCCAGGTGCCACGGCCCCTACAAGACGAGACTAGGGGACTGGAGGACCAGACTGGAAGATGGCCGACCCCTTTGCCATGAGCACATGCAATGTGGGGCCAGTTCTTAGTGACATTTCAGATGGTGGCCAGTCAGAGGACAGCAGGACGTGGTGGTCGTCTACTTGCTGCCACAGAGGACACAGTGGGCCCAGCACCCCAGCCACATGTGATGGAGCCTCCAGGCCTGCCCAGCACCTACTGCCCTGGGACAGGCTCTCTTTCAAGTCAGCTCCTCTGTCCATGAAGCATCTGAGAGGCCCTGTGGTCCTGGCCGAGGAGGCAGGCCATAAGGAGGGCAGGCCCGAGGACCCAGGTGTGGGCACACTCCGTGTGGAGTGGTCTCTGAGTCCAGACCTGCAGTGCCTGTTTCCTGTGCCCTGGGGACCTGGAGAACAGAGGACCGATGGGCACTGCAGCAGGGCGGAGCAGGCCTGAGCCCAGCTCGAGGAAAGCTTGCCTTCTCGTCTGGTGTCCCCGTGTTTTACATAATTAGGTAAGTCACTTAATGTCGCTGTGTCTTGTTAGAGAAGCTACTAATCCTTAGAGCTAACAGAACTAACTAATTAGTGTAGAACACTTGGAAAATATAAGAAATTCAGATGTGGAGTGTAATTTCCCAGTCCTCCCGGCATTGACGCTCGCACAGTGTTGCAGTGTCCCTGGTAGAGCCGCGGACCTGGCTGCATCGAGGAGGGATGGGTCTTGGAGGCGGTGGCATAAGTGAGACACCGTACTGAAGCCTCAGGGCTGCCGGCCACACACCCTGCCCTGCTTTGCCGGCTGAAGGCCACGGGGGGACAACAAGAAGGGAACTAGCCAGGGGCCACCTGCCTTGCTACCCCGGGACCTTGAGGCAGGGGCAGCTGGATCCCAGGGCAGGGGACCGTGGGCTCAGAGCCTGTCGGAGCCACAGGGAGGTGCTGAGATGGCCTGAGGGCTGGATCTTCCCCCTGGGAGGGGCTGGGCTTCCACGAACTGGTGGTGGCTGAGGTCAGGAGAGCCGGATGTGGCCAGCCCCGGGTTTGGCTCTGGGCACTGCCCGTGACTGGCCGTGCCTCAGCAAACCTGCTTTGCCCTCCACCTTCTCTCCCCTGAAATGGAGCTAATGACGCCGCCTCGCAGCTCCTCCAGAAGGTAAAGAAGGGATTGTGGGACACCTGGCACACAGCCTGGTGGATGGCACTCACTGCTGTTTTCCTCTGTGACAGAGAACCACAGAGGTTCCTTCACAGTTGGCGAGCTGCTCAGAAATGATATCCGAGTCCGAGGCTCGGCCTTCACTCGCTCCGAGCTCCAGCGGTGCCTGCAGCCACCTGTAGGGTGTGCCTTTTCCTCTAGTATTATTGGAAATAAGATAGACGATCGAGTGTTCACTTCCTAAGGATGTATGGAGCTGTCGGCAAATCATTAATCTCTCTTTAAACCACGGTGACAATGTTTACATTTAAGATCAAGATGATGATTATCTGAAGAACTCCCCTGGAAGCTCTTCCCACAACTGGAAAAACACAGCAGCCAGTTAACAGAGGCACATCCCGGGCCAAAATAACTGCCTGACAGTCCACGGGGCCAGGAGTCTACAGGGTGTTGGCATGGGGAGGTGCGCCTTCCGGCAGAGGCTAGAGGGCTGCTGTTGGCAGAGTAGATCGAGCCGCCCGGGGCACAGAGTTCAGTCCCAACCTTGCAGGAATGTAGTTCTCACAAACCAGCTGGAGAAAAGCATTTCTGAAAAGAACTGTTTTGAGTTATTTAAAATAAAAAATAAAAAAATTGTGGGCCAGGCACGGTGGCTCATGCCTGTAATGCCAGCACTTTGGGAGGCTGAAACAGATGGATCACCCGAGGTCAGGAGTTTGAGACCAGCCTGGCCAACGTGTTGAAACCCCGTTACTACTAAAAATAAAAATCATTAGCCAGGCATGGTGATATGCGCCTGTGGTCTCAGCTACTCAGAAGGCTGAGGCAGGAGAATAGGTTGAACCTGGGAGACAGAGGTTGCAGTGAGCCGAGATCATGCTACTGCACTCCAGCTCGGGTGACTGAGTGAGACTGTCCCAAAGAAGGAAAAAAAAACAGAATTTGTGCCCAAATGGTGCAGAAAACAACTAAGTCACAACAGAAGTGAAAAGCCAGGTAGTGGGCGTGCTGGGCATGGCCTGGCCAGGCCTTGGTTCCGAGAGAGAACCTCCGTGCTGTCCAGCACTGGGGGAGGCACCCTTTAGGAGCCACTCATTTCAGTCTCTTATGCTCCTCATGCTGCCGCCAAGCCCGAACGATCGACCCAGGACTCTCGAGGGTGTCCCTTCTGCAGGCTGAACACCTCAGCGTGATCTGCTCAGGCCGCTTTCCTCGTGTCGGCCTCTACATCTGGCACTGGCATCTTTAGCAAGTGTTTTAGGAAACAAGTAACATCATCAACAAAAGCCAACACGTCTGCTCTTTATCGAGCACCTCCACATATATTGACACCCCTGACGCCCACAACATCCTGTCAGATACTGTATCTCCGCGATACTGTATCTCTGCTGCCCCAGAATCACCTCACTTTTCACCAGGAAGTCTAGACTAGGGCCTGAAGCCATCACCCCAACATCTGTGCTGATCCCACTAGGTAATGACGACCCTTCCTTATTCTAGAGTCAAGCCTGGATCCCCTACAAATACCCACGCACACTTAGAGCTCACTCTGGTTAAATGTTCCAAGAAGGACGTTGGATGATCACTTGGTATCATCCCATGGAGGTGAGGATATGCCCGCCCTCTGAGCAGCCATTCCTCTCCCGAGCACATTCCCCTAGAGAAGCTCTGCACGTGTGCACAGGCGCCAGCTGCAGGAGTGCCATCCACAGCACAGCTGTTTATGAAAAACCATGATCAACTCAAACGTGTATGGAGAAAAATGAAGAAACGCATAGTGGCATGTTCACATGATGAAATACTATGCAGCTGAGAACTTGAACAATTGGAGCCATTAGCTATAGCATGAATGAAGCTGAGAGTTTGAAGGGTCAACCAAGTAAGCTGTAGGAGAGATTACATGTGGTGGAAGTCTAGTTTATACATCTCACAGACAAGCCTTCAAGAAGTGTATCCCTTGAAACAAATGTACACACACAATTATACACATAGGATAAATCCTTTTAAAATGCAAGGAAATGATCAATAAAAACAAATGTTCCCTCTGGGCAGAGGTGGAGGGCAGTCCATCAGATCAGCAGGAAGTTGATCTGGTTTTGAATTGGGTTGTGTGTGCACTGGAGTCAAATATTATTTTACAGAAAATATTTCATATGTATTTTATGCATATTTGCCTTTTTGTATCAGATATTTCACAAGTTTTTAAAAATGTGAGCAGGTCATGAGGCCGCTGTCCAGGACAGCAGCGTGCCCGTTTCTGGTGACACTTGGTGCAGAGGGTAACTCCAGCAGCGGTGCATGCTGACCCCTCCAGCCAGCCCTGGGCAAGGGGTTTCCTCCCGGCGCAGCGGTTGAGCAGAGCTCCAGCTGGCGAAGGACCCAGGCTCTGCCAACATTGTAGACGTCCCCTCCACAGGCCCTGCGATGCCCTGTGCAGAGGCAGAGAGTGACCAGGAGCAGTGGGCAGAGCCCGGGCCCGCCTGTCCCGGGAGGAGCCTCAGGTCCTCTTTGGCAAAGAGCAGCATCCGGTAGCTTGAGAAGCTGCGCAGCTGCTGCTGGGTGCACCCTGTCACTCAGCAAGCCAGCTGCTCCGGAACAGGCACTGCTTCTAGAATCCATCTCCCTTCTCACAGGACCAGATGTGTCAGCAGGTGGCAAGAACAAGTCCAACCCCACCTCACAAGGGCTTTGACTTTGGGATTCCCTACCTGCAGGGCCTGGGTTTTGGAGAACAAGGCTTGGCCCCAAGAGTATTCAGATCTGCAGCCGAGCAAGATGGGATGCAGCGTATCTAGATAGATAACCTCACCCCAAACACAGGCTTCGTGCATGGACCCGGTGCGAAGGGCAAAAGTTATGAAGTATCACTTACCCAGTGTCCCAAAGAGCCCTTCAGGCCTGGGAGGAAATTCTCAGGAGAGCCTGTGGAAGAAGGGGTTCAGTGGAGGGACGCTGCTGCCTGGGAAGGAGCCTTCAGCCCTTGCAAAGGCCATGCCTTCAGTAAACTTCACATTAAAAGACCCACCGGTGCACGATGGTTACTGAGACTGGTGTTTGCTAGACCTTTTCTCAAAAATGAGTTAAGGCAGGGCACAGTGGTTCATGCCTGGAATCCCAGCACTTTGGGAGGCTGAGGCAGGTCGATCACCTGAGGTCAGGAGTTCAAGACCATCCTGGCCAACATGGTGAAACCCTGTCTCTACTAAAAATGCAAAAATTAGCCAGGCATGGTGGTGTTATGCCTGTAATCCCAGCTACTTGGGTGGCTGAGGCAGGAGAATCACTTGAACCTAAGAGGCAGAGATTGTGGTGAGCCGAGATTGTGCCACTGCACTCCAGCAAGACTGTCTCAAAAAAAACAAAAACCCATGCCATTCTTCTTACTAATTTATTTTGCTATGGAAAATACAGTTTTGAAAATTATATATGCTGCTTGTTAATGGTGTTTTGTTATTTTTAACAAATTAATACTTTTTATTTCTCAGTTTCATTTTCCAGTATGCTATCAACAGACAGAAACCGCATATCTATTATTGACAACCTCAATATTTATGAGTATAAAGGTGAAGAGAGCACATGTTCTAAAAAGGGCAGTGGGGGACATTCATGCTTAAGAATTTCATACCAAAGTTACATCCAAAGAAAATGATGTTACACAAAGGAAATAATCAGCAGAGTAACAGATAACCTGCAGAATGAGAGAAAATATTTTCAAATTATGCATCCAACAAAGGACTGGTATCCAGAATCTACAAGGAACTCTAACAAATCACCAAGAAAAAAAAACAAATAATCTGATTTAAAAGTGGGCAAAGGACATGAATAGACATTTCAAAGAAGGTACACAAATGGCCAAAAACTATGAAAAAATGCCCAACATCACTAATCATCAGGGAAATGCACATTAAAACCACAGTGAGATACCACCTAACCCCTGCAAGAATGGCCATTATTAAAGTAAAAAAAAAAAAAAAATGTTGGCATGGGTGGGGAAAGAGAATGCTTCTGCGCTGCTGGTGGGAAGGTCAATTAGTACAACCACTATGGAAAACAGTATGGAAATATCCCAAAGAACTAAAAGCAGATCTACCATCTGATCCAGCAATCCCACTCCTGGGTATCTAGGAAGAGAAGTCATTATATGAAAAAGATACTTGCACACATATGTTTATAGCAGCACAATTCACAATTCCAAAGATGCGGAACCAACCTAAGTGCCCGTCGACCAATAAGCGGATAAAGAAAATGTGGTGTCTGTACACCATGGAATCCTACTGAGCTGTTAAAAGGAATGAAACAATGTCTTTTGCAGCAACTTGGATGGAGCTGGAAGCCATTATTCTAAGTGATGTAACACAGGAGTGAAAACTAAAAACCATACGTTCTCGGTTACAAGTGGGAGCTATGAATCCGCAAAGGCATACAGAGTGATATAATGGACTTCAGAGACTCAGAAGCGGGAGGGTGGGAAGTGGGCTAGGGATAAAATAAAAAAAAAAAAAAAAAAACACATTAGGTACAACGGACACCACTCGGATGATGGGTGCGATAAAATCTCAGGATTTTGTAATTCATCCATGAAACCAAAAACCACTTGTACCCCAAAAGCTATTGAAATTCAAAATTTTTTTAAAAATTAAAATAAAGGATGCCACGTGGTTAGCCATAGGAGTTTATTTCTCAACTCTGATGAAATGCCACAAGCATCACCTTTTCCCAAGTCTCCCTTCTGTGACATGGCATTTGAAGCAGCATCCCAGGGTCGGGGTGGTGCCCAACGTATTACTAAGCTGCATTATTTGGTAAGTCAGAGATGGATCGCTTCCAAACAAGCTTACCCTTTTCCATAAAGATGAAAACACCACCACCAAAAAAGAAAGAGATTTTTTTGAGGCAACAACCCCCGCCTGCAGGCTGAGGGAGCTGTCAGCATCGTTCATCCTGATGTTCCCTGGGCTGGGGGGAGGAACTGGCAGCTGTTCGCCAGTGATTCCGTTTTTTTCGTTGTGTGTTTCGTAAGTGGTTTTTAACCAGGCGCCCTTAAAATGTATTATTGTGAGAAAATAAACCAAGAAACAAGGGGTAGTAATTTAGTACTAGGAAGTTAATTCTGGAGACCTCCGACCTTTCAGCAGTCATGTGGCTATTGATTTTCAATACCGTGAGGTGGCGGCCACCCTAGGCATGGGGTTCAGTGGATTCCAAACAGTTTCTCCCTTATCAGTTGAGTCCCTGAGTACTTGAGCATTAAGACAACAAATGTCCGGAGTTAACGGCGTGTCACATGGCAGCTGGGTGGACGTGCCAATTTTCTAATGAAGTTGGGTTGTTGGCAAACACACCAGTCATCATATATTGAAGGAGGTCTTCTTTTGTGTATTTCCAGCACTCTTGAGTGCTTCAAAAGATACCAGTTACATCATTGTCTGAGGGCACCAAGGGAGAAACATCCATCCCCTGCCAAGACAAACACGAGCAAAAGCAGAGTTAAAACCAAAATGGGGCTGGGTTTTCTTGGAGGTGTTGGAAATGTTTTTTTCCAGTTGTGCTCAATGTGGGGATATTCGGAAGGAAAGCAGGGGCTCCTAAGCCCTTGTTTCTCTGCAACAAGAGGCACCGGGATCATTCCTTGCTCCCAACTTAGCTTGCACTCTGTGCGGGAGAATCAGCCTCATTTTTCTTCATATTGAAGAAAAACAGTCAGTGCATTTTTGGGTCCAAGCCACTGTGTAGCGGAGGGATGACACAGGCTCTCAGATAAGCTGACCGCATCTACACCTCAGCAAACTCTGGGAGATCCTCACTCGCCCTACCCTCTTCCCCTGCTCCCCCCGCTCCCCACCAATAATAAATTAGGGCTGCCATCTTGTATTGATTATTGAAAATGTTATGTCCATGGGAAGAAAATGCCATTGCTTTAAATATCAACATTATAAGAGATTTAAAAGTTTTGTTTTGTTTTGTTTTACAGAAATGTGTGTGTGAAAAATTTTTAAGCAGTTGAAAAAAGAGCGGGGGTGTGGTGGGAAGAATTATTAAACAACAACAAAAAAATCAATCCTCGGTTTGGCCTGGCCAGATGAGCGTTTCTCGGCTCAGGTAAGTAGTTTAAAGTCAGACACGTCTCATACTGGACTTTTTACAGGAATGGCAAAATTTATAATGAAATTCAACAAGGAAACTGGAAAAACAGCCAAATTGGTGCAGCAAAGTGGTTAATAGGATCATTAGCCTTCTCGCTGTATTTTTTTGGACATTGTGTGCCTGTACCGCGGCACTCGAGAGCAGATTGCAGGAACAGGCTGACAGTTAGGAGCTAGCTCAGCAGTGCTGGGTACAAACTGCCATCTTCCTGTGGATTTACAGCTGCCACTTCTGCTACTTCAATTAGTTCTATGGCACACAGATGTTGCTTAAATGTTGCTGCTAATGATACTGCAATAAGCGTAAGATTCATGCCATATTTTGAGGCACGTAAATTTCTCAAGTGGCACAATTAAAGTGGAAATATTAGGTGGTGAGAACTTGGCAGTCTCTCCAACTTGGAAGGCGCACCCGCTATGCAATAATGGGTCAAAAATTCATTCAAGTTTTACTGCTGTTCCGAGTTTTAAAAGACTTTTCACAGTTGAATGCAAAGTAGTAAAAACCAGGGTATTAGGAAATGAGAATGCAGTTGTTATTCAGACATGACTTTTAATTTCAAATTGAAATCACATGCTCACTTTTCTGGATATGACCGAAGGGAAAAGGTACAGGCTGAAGAGATTTTGTCTTTAAGGGTAAAAGTCCTGAGTGGAAATGAATTTGTTGCTGGGCCAGCCTCAACATCAGCGCTGCCCGTGAGTAAGTGTGGCGATTGCCTCCCACCCAGAGAAGCAGCCCTGTGCGTGCTGGAAGCCAAGTTCATAGCAGCTCTCTCTCTGTCCACCCCCGACAGGGGCTCAAACCGGAGACTGGGGAAGTGTGTTGGGACAGGCACACATATGCACACATGTGCACACTGTGTCTCTCCAGTACAATGCATGCATGCTCGCACACACACACGCTTGGTCTCTGCCTCTTATACACACACGCACACACCTGGTCTCAGCCTGTTACACATTCATGCACACACGCTCCATCTCTCCGTCTCTCCCCGCTACGCATGCACACTCGCACATGCATGCACGGTCTCTGCCTCTTGCACAGGTAGAGAAGAAAAAGATAAGCGGGGCTTCCAGGAGTCTCGCTTCTGCCTGCACGGAGTCTCCATTAGAATTTCTGTCCCTCATTTGTCATCCCAAGCACAGTCCCCTGCCTGTCGCCAAATTTTCTTTTCCATGAAAAATCTCTCCTTCGGAGAAGAGCTTCTCACTGACTGGTTGTCAAATACACTTTTGATTTTCTCACACACTGACTTAAAAGGCAGGCAGTTCGGGGCAAAGCCGGCACCCAGTAGGCCTTTCTGCTGCTGGAATCTTTGTGCAGGTTGTTCCCCCACCCCCACCCCATTTTAACTTATTGATTTGAATTGTCAAGTAAATGACTCCATTGCACTTAATCAGAATCATAGACTTCTGCCATTCCAATTAGAATTCGAGGCCATGCACCGGAGCGCCACATGTGTGACTCTGCTGGAGGGCTGGGCACAGCCCCTGCACCTACTGCTCTCTGGTGCAATGGTTTGCAGGATGAATCCTGCCCCGGAAGCAGAGGCCATCTGCAGTAGGCATCCAAGCTGATGCTGTCCTGTAGGTATTTGCCAAATATTTATTTTCCTCTGAAATGATGCAAACGATTTGGTGAAGCCTTCCCCAGACAAATTCAGGATGTGGAATGATTTAGCATTCAGTAAATTTCTCAACACCTTTCTGCCTCCCTCTTCCCTCTCCCCTCTCTCCTTCTCCCCACCTCACCCCCTCCCTCTTCCTTCCTCTTTGCCTTCCCTCCTCCTTTCTTTTTTACCTTCTCCTGCCCCTCACTCGGTACCTATAGCACTTGGATTATTTACAGCAAATCTTACAGATGTCAGTATTGTCTTGTTCTGAAGCTAAAAAGGACAATGAGTTCCCGCTGACCTCGGTACAATGGATCTCGCTGGAGCACAATATGTATTTTATACGGGCAGTGAAAAGCCTACAAGTAATTGAGAGAGAGAGAGAAATGTCACTGTAGCATTTCTGTTGACACTGCACTCTGCGTGTGGAGGGAAGCCCAGGGCCTGGCGGCAGAGGAGCAGCCGCGGCCGCGCTGTGCACCCAGGAACCTGTCCTTCAGGAAGGAGGCGGCGGTAGCAATTAATCTGCTCAGATTTTCCAACTAATGAAATATTCCCGGGACCGAAGGGGCCACACGGAGACGTCTGTGGCGCTGCTTCCCATTCGCGCAGATGCGCACGGATTCCGGGCCCAGCGCTAACTCGGATGTGTTTTCCACCTCTGTTTATTGTCTTCCATAATGCTTAATGTACTGTTTGTATATGTTGTCCTTGCACTATATTTTGATGTGCTCTCATATATTTTATTCATCTCTGGCTTTCTACGAAGGCAAGCTCACAGCAACACTGAGAATAATTATTTGCCGCCATCAATCAAGTGTCTCCGTGGTTGGCTCCTCTTGGGATGGCCTTGATTTTAAGCATGAAATGTAACTCTTGCTCTTTGGGGCCATTTCATTCTTTGTTCCTGCGGCCTGCCCGTGGGCTCGTCGGGACACTGGAGAGCAGGCATTCCTGTGGCCGCGGGAGAGAGAGCAGCGTTCCCGGCTGGCCATTCCCGGGGCCTCTGGAAGGGAGTGGCTGGGAGCTCTTAAGCCCTGCTTGGGGTTTAAAAGTGAAAAAGGGGCAGCTCTTCCTGGTGGAAATTGCAAGCAGAGGCTGCATGAGTTCCGTGACTCGCACACAGCCTCCAACACAGTCTCCATTTGGAACCAGAGTGAGCATGTGTGGGACCCCGGGCGGAGGGGCCAGTGCTGACATTATGCTCCATGCAACCTCCCATCCTGGTCTGGGAGATGGTGCAGACCAGGGGAGGAAGTCAGTGTGAGAGGGGGTGAGGCTCCAGTCCTTTCCTGGTCTCCAAAGCCAAATCCTCTCTGAGTACAAGGATCTTTCATGGGTGAGTGCAGAAGCAAGGAGACAAGGAGACCTGGTCCACCCTCCCCGCTGGCCTCCTACTGCCCAGCAGCCTCTCCGCTGCTGTACCCCAAAGCCTGCAGGCTCCTAAGTGCACTATTTGGGCCATCTTGTTTGCAGTGGATATTTGAAAGACAGACCCTCTTCTCTAGTGCTGGCCTTGGGTCCCCAGAGAGCTGCTGTTTCCTGGGTTTCCAGCTCAATAGAGGCAGAAAGAGACCCCGGGGTGGCCTTTGGAGGAAGGTGAGCCCCTTGGGTTAACTGAGCTTCTGTAGGGGTATACTCCTGGGTCATCACTGTTGCCACTGGTCAGAGCTGGAGTGTATCTGCCTGTGCTCTCCTCAACACAGTGGAGCTATTTCCAAGTTCAGGTGAAGGGGACGTGGAGGTTAAGCAGGGCGGGAAAGACAGACGTCCTCTTCCCCTGGTAGCAGGTATTTAGCAGATGGGAAAATATTAGCAGATGGGAAATCAGCAGATACACTGAGCTCAAGATGCAAATTTAAAAGCCGCCAGCCCCTGTACTAAATATTTACACTGAACATCTCTGCTCCATCATCCGTCTTTTATTTTTGTGAACCCATACAACTGCTCTTATTACAAAGTCATGTAAAAGTTGAGGAAAGAAAATTTCACCCTTGAAAGCAAATTCGTGATGAATTAAATTTCAGCATGAAAATAGAAAAAAAATTCAAATTTCTGTTGACTTTTGGGCTTGTGTCCTGAAAAAGTTAACATACAGTCTTCCATACATAACTTATTTGCATAAATAGTACACCCCCCAAAATTGTTTCCTTTCCCTCCTAAGTAGCTGATATTGAAACCTCCATTATTGAGCAGTTTTTAAAAATGCAATTCTAATCCCTTTATAATAGTTTCAATACCAAAATAAAACACACCTGAGCCCCCAAAAGCCACCCTCTTCGTAGACCACAAGGGCCAGATCCGCCACGTGGTTTTTGTGGACAGATTCTTTCTCTCCACATTAAAATCCTAACTGCCACGTCACGTCCTCACAGAACCTCAGCAACACTTTGACATGGATTTTCTCGCTTAGTCCTCTGGAGGCCTGTGAGGCCAGGCCTGTTACATCCCTTTACAACAGGGAGACTGAGGCTGGGATATAAAACTCACCGAGGCCCATAGATACTTGTCATGGGAAGGGCTTAAATCCGGCTTTTTGACTCCAAGTCTCTCATGCTCTCAGCCGTATCCAGGGATTGAACTGGATACTTTCAAAGGGACTCTCAATCTATAAAATTCAACAATTGCCATTTTCTATGCCAGTGGATTCACTTATTCCTCCAACAAGCGTCTGTAAGCCTGCCATGGGCCGGGCACTGTTCTGGGGTCTGGGGATATAACCATGAAGTCCCTGCCCCAGTGGGGTTTACATTCTAGTGGAGAAGATAATGAAGAAGAAAGTCTGTAATAACATTTCACATCATGGCTCTGCTGTGAAGAGAGCACAGGCAGTGGGGTTTAGGTCAGACTGGAAAGTGCCTCATAATCTACTATCTTGCAAGTTTGAAGATGGGATCGAGATTTAGAAACAGAAGGTCGATAGCAGATGACAAAATCTGCCCTTCTCCAAAGATATCCTTCATCCCCAGAATGAATGGCCCCTGCCTGCCATCCAAGGGCTTCACCTGCCTGCGTGGACTTGGTCATCCCAATTCAAACTCAGTGTACTCAGTGCCATCGCCCTGGTGATTTTTTTCACACTCAAAAATTGGATAAGAGCACAGAACTTGCCCACGTTGTCACCACAGAAAGACGCTACACTGGTGCATGAGGTAGTTACCCAAGTTACAGGCCCTGATTAATTTCACTCTGCTACTTATATTAGTGTGTGGTTACCTTAGCAACTGCAGAGTGGGTTGCTGTGGTGTCTGCGTTTGACAGCCTGAGCTTTGAAAGCCCACAGTGTGGGATGTCGGAAGGGCAGGCACATCTGGCCCAGAAGATGGCAGCGATCCCTCGGGCCTTCTCCAACTCGCCAGGGTCTTTGGTTGGCTCAGCTGTCTGTCACGGTGTCCTGCTGCTCCCACTTACCTCTCCCATGTAGCTGGCTACATTGCATCTCACCTCCAGCACCACTCTGCCTCCACACCTGCCCTCCCAGTCCTGCCAGGGCAAGGCCTCCTCCCTTGTGTCCTCCTGCTGGGCTCCAGGCTCCTGAGAAGCAAAGCCGTGTCTCCCTTGGTCACTGCCCCCAGGCCCCAGCCACCGGCCAGCACTGCACAGGCATGGCAGGCCCCTGATAGGCATCCGTGCTAAATGGGGTAGCTCTGTTTGTTCCAATCACCTTTAAAATGCTGTTTTGTAGACAGTATTTGATAGGCCTGTTTCAACTGATTTCTAGATTTAATTTTTGAAAGACATTAATCTATTTCCCAATGACTTTGATTGTAACTTGAACACCAAAATCTAATAAACATTTTGAGGAGACAGTGAAGTTCAAGCTCAGGCGTCATAAACGTGGGAGTGAGGAGCCCTAAACCACTGGCCGTGCCTCGTCAGCTCTGAGCTCCTCCTTCCCACCATTCCTCCCCGTTCAGCTTTATCCTTCTCTTCCTTCCATCAGCCCAGAACTGTTTTCCCAATGGCAAAAACATGTTTTCATTCTAATAACACTGAGACATGACTGCCCTTTCTCCTTTCTGTCTTTGTCTACAGTTAAGTTACATGTAGTTAAATTTGAATAAAATGGATTTGAGAGATTATCTTACAACCCTGGTACCAAAACCTGACCGAGATATTGAGGAAAAAATATACATCCGTATTTTTATGTAAAGAAATGCAAAAGAAATATTTTACAAAATACTAGCAAAGGAAGTCAAATCAAGAAATGAACAAATGGGTTTATTCCAGGAACGCAAGGTTTGTTTAGGGTCTGGAAATCAATCATTGCAGTTTGACACATTAACAGAATAAAGGAGAAAAAAAATGATCATCTCAGTAGATGTAAAAAAAGTATTTGATGAAATTCAACACTCCTTTATTATAATTTCTTAGCAAACTATACATGGAAACTATCTTAATCTGATAAAAGTCATCTATGGAAAGTCCACAGATAATATACTTACTGGTGAAGGATTCCCATGCTTTTCCCCTGAGATGGGGGCACAGCCAGTATGCCTGCTCTCCTCACTTCCGTTTAACATTGTACCTGCTATACCAGGCTGTGCAGTGAAACGAGTAAACCAAAATTCATAATGTTGGGAAAGGAAAAGTAAAACTGCTCCTATTTGCAGATGACTTGATTGTTCCCATAGAAATGTGAATGAATCAACAAGGAAAAAGCTACAGATCTAATGAAGTAAATTTAGCAAGGTCATGGGATATAAGACCAATATGCAAAAACCAATGGCATTTCTATTAACTGTCAACAACTGGAAATATGGACAATTTTATAGCAGCACTGTTTATAATAGCATAAAAAAACAAAATGCTTAGAAAGGCATTACACATAATACATGATGCGTAAGACCTCTCTACTGAGACCCACAAAACCTTTCTTAGAGAAGTTAAAGAAAACACAAATGGAGAGATAAGCAATGTTCATGGATTGGAAAGTCAATCTTATTAAGTGGTCAGTTCTTCCCCAAATTAACCTAAAATTTCAAAGCAATTCCAATCACAATCCCAGCAGACTTTTATAGGTATTGACAAAAATAAAAACTGCCTTTGAAAGTGCAAAGAACTGAGAGGAGTCAAACAACCTTGGAAAATAACAAATTCAGAATACCTTGGCAAACTGTATTGATAATAACCAAAAATTAGCAACAATTGAATGATACCCAACAGAAGAATGGATAAACAATTTTGTTATGTTCATATGATGGAATACTACTCAACTAAAAAGAAATAAACTAAGTATATATGCAACAATGTAGATGCATTTCATAGGCGTTATGCTAAGTGAAAGAAGCTAAACACAAAGAGGTACAAACACTTTTCACTTCATCGCATTTCATTTATGTGATGTTCTGGAAGATGCGTAACTGATCCATGAGGAAACAAAATTCAGAAGGTTAGTCACCCAGGGTGGAGTGAGGTGGACTGAACTAGGAAGAATCATGAAGGAACTTCCTGGGGTGATGGAAAATTGATGCTCAATGGGTATTTAGGTTAAATGAATGTATCATTTGTCAAACATATACAATTAAGGTTTGTGCATTTCAAAGCATGTAAACTTCACTTTGAAAGAAGTAGTAATGGAGGCAGGAAGCATAAATGAAGCAGGGTTGGCAAAATGGTGGTGGTGTGGAAGCCAGATTATAAGTGTCTGAGGCTCATTGTAGTATTCTGTTTACTTTCGATACGTTGGCAATCCTCCATGGTAAAAGACTGGTTTTTAATTTAGCACATAAAAAAGGAAATAATGCAACATAAAACATTTTAATCAGATCTCACTTTAAGTGAAAAACTTGAAATAATGTATTTTGCCAAAAGTATTTAATTTTCAAAGTCAGCTTCCTGTGTGGCCAGTGTCTTTGGGCTTTTGTCCTTGGCGTGTCTGTTGGTTGGTGAAGGGCAGCACTGAGTCCGCTTCCTTTGTAAGGAATCTCTGAACTGAGATGGTGTCGGGAAATGACTTGGGGATAGATGTGCTGCTTCTTTACATCTGTTGTTACTTGACGTCTTCCCAGAATTTATTAAAGGGCGTGGCAAACATTAGTGTTGCAGGGGTCTCCAATGGTCACCAGCTCCAGAAGGCAAGTAAGATGTGAGCAAATTCCATGAACACCAGAGAGCTTCCAGGGGCTTCCAGGTAATTTGAAGGAAAAAAGTCCAAGGACAGAAGATGATGCTGAAAAAATAAAATCAACTCTAAAGAAAGTATATCTTTCAGTTCCCTATCCCAAAAATAGATGATGGACAAGAAAAATGGGAGAAATGTTGGCTGCGTGGAACACCATTGCAGGGATGCTATTAACGACAGCAGCTGTAGACATATCAAGTTTGAGACTCATTGCTGTCCCCACCTGCTATGCCACACATTATCCCCCCTTGCATTGTCAGTCACTGCCTGTGAGCGGTGTGGACGTGGTCAGTCTTGAGGAGCCCCCACCGCCCTGCATGATGCAGTGGGCTTGGTGGAGAATGCCCCCCGGAGCCGCCTGCGGCGCCACGGCTGCTCTAGGCCCAGCCTCTGCTCAGCAGGTTTCTGACTTCAGTTTCGTGTCCTCCCTCTTTTATGTAGGTGGTGAATTTAAAATGGGCACCATACGGTCTTTTTTGTAACCTCAAGAAAGGTTCTCTGGGTTTACAGTAATGACACATCTAGCATTAGAATGGACCATTTTTACTTTTATTTTTAACTAAAAAGGCCTTCCTTTGGAATGTTTGCATATACAATGCTATTTCCAAAATTGAACCCTAATATTGGTACAATTCAGTAGGGCAAAGGTATCCTGACAATGTGGCATTATAGCAATAATAAATTTTTATATTATTGGCAATACTATTTTATATAAAAGTCTTAACATTTACAAAATGCTAGTATATCTATTATCCAAATATGTCATTTTGATATCATTAATGAATTAACTAGTGATACATTGTGTGCTTTGTAGATCAAATAACCCCTCTTAAATATCAGTTTATGGAGGAGAAAAAGGAACCATGAAGAACCACCAGGAAAATTAGAGTGCTTGAAAGACATTTGGACAGGCCAGCTGCTGCCATCCAAGGCGAGCCTGTGTTTGTGGGCATGTGAGAGGCCCCCTGATGAAACCTGGGATAGGAAGCAGCTCTGACCCCCTAACCTCAAGCAGAGAGACCCAGACGAGGACGTGGGCTGCAGGGGTTCTCTGAGGACGGCTGCCGAATGCCAGGCAGCAAAGTGGGCCTCACAGATCGTGCCTCTTTAGAAACCACCTGTCAAGCCCCATGGGAGCAGAAACCTGCCCTGAGGGGCACTGATCTCCATGACCCACCTGGGTGGGGAGTTGCCTGGGTATGTGGTACTCAGGGGCCTTTAGGCGGCTCCAACTGCAGACTGGACAGACTGGACATATATATATATATATATATGTCCAGGGTGTGCTTCTCTTCACCTGCCTCAGCTCCTCGGGGGCAGACAAGCCAACTGGATGGAATCCCTGGGGCTGGGACCTGCAGCCCAGCTGGGAAGCAGGTTTGCCCACAGCTGATACCAGCACACTGGGCTTGTGTGGTCTCCAGCATGTGCAATAACCAAGACAGAGAAAATTCGGTTCGTACTCACGTGGGTGAGACACAGCACACCGCTGAGACTGATGCCCAAGCAGACAGGCGACGCCAGTTAGTTCAGCTTCAGAACTTCGACCACTGCATCATCTTTGCAGAACCTATAAGCTGTTTTAATTATGTTTAAGGCAGATCAAACTTATTTCAGAAACGAATTAGCTGAAGACTAGGCATAGATTCCCTAGAGAGCTGCTGGCTTCAGCTCCTCCTCTCCAACAGAGCTGCTTTTTGATTATTTTTGCCACGATTCCTACTGTTTCTTTATTAATGCAATACTGAACTTTCCTCCAGAAAAGAGAGATCCTTAAGCCTGTTTCGGCTCTACTGTTGATTTGTTTTTATAAATATGCAGCCACCCGAGCGTGCTGGGAGAGCTTGATGCTCTCCACGAGGAGCCCCTGAAAGCTGAGGGGAACACGGGACACTTCCCCAAAGGCACAGGGACCTGGTCCTGCCCCTGGGCCACTCCAGGTGGGGCAGTGGGAGGATGGGCCAGACAGGCCGCTTCTAGAGGTCCAGCCAGAGTCAGGATCTAGGAGTACACAGGGGCAGCACCCAGGGTCTCCTTGGAAGTCTTGCCCATTCCCACAGGGAACATGTCTCCCAGGCCAAGCTGGGTGTGGAGTTGAATTGAGCTCAAGCAGGGGTCAAGAGACCCCCGACCAAGATCTGCCCCAAGGCTGGAGGGCAGGCAGAAGGGGGCTGTCCTTCCAGGTCCCCAGGGGCAGGCCCAGCAGGGGTAGGGGGAGGTGGCACAGAGGAATGGAAGATGACCCCGAAGCCTGCCCTGGTGGGCATGAGAGAAATGGGGGTGTTCACAGGACATGCAGGTTTTCTGTGTAGCATTTCATGAGTTTGAAGGTATATACCCCTGTGTAACCAACACCCCAGTCAAGGTACAGACCTTTTCTCAAACAGGTATTTGCACACCCATGTTCATTGCAGCATCATTCACTACAGCTAAGAGGAGGAGACAACACGAAATGTCCTTGGATAGATGAATAGATAAACAGTGTGGCACATCCACACAATGGGATATTCACCCTTACAGACGAAGGAAATGTACGCACACATGCTATAACACGGATGAACCTTGAAGACGCTAGGCTCAGTGGTGTCAGCCAGACAGAAAAGAACACAGAATGTGTGGTTGTCCTTACATGAGACACACAGGATTGTCAGATTCATGGAGACACAGAGTAGAACAGTGGTTGCCAGGGGCTGCTGGAGAAGGAAGCAGGAAGCTAGGGTGTAATGAGGACTGCATTTCAGATCAGGAAGATAAAAAAGTGCTGGAGACAGGTGGTGCCATGTTTGAACTGCAGGTAACTGGAACCCCACTGTATGCTGTCCTGAGTCAGGTTCCCTCGTCCAACAGAATGCTTTGAGATTCAGCCTTGTCTGTTTCAAAAGTCCATACTCTTTCGATGGCTGATTAATATTCCATTTTGAGAGCATGCCACAGTGTCTTCATTCATTCTTTTGTTGATGGACGTGGAGTAGTTTCCGGTTCTTGGCTTTTATAAATCAAGTTGCTGTAGACATTCTTTCTCAGGCCCCTTTGTGGACAGGCATTTTGTCTCCCAGGTGCATACATGGGAGCCAGCAGCTCTCTAGGGCAGCTGTACATCCACCTTTAGAGACACTATTGGGTTTCCAAAGCAGCTGCACCATTTTACACACCCACCAGCCAGGTATGTTGCCCATCATCCTTAATGGCATTCAGGGTTGCCATTCCTTTTTATTTCAGCCCTGATGGGTGTGAAGGGCAGTCTCGCGGTGGTTTTATTGTGCGTTTCCTGGATGACTGATGGCGTGGAGCACTTCCTGGTTTTCGCACATCTTGGTGACATGGTTGTTTGCTCCCTTGCTCATTTTTCCTTCCTTCCTCCCTCCCTCCCTCCCTTCCTCCCTCCCTCCCTCCCTTCCTCCCTCCCTTCCTCCCTCCCTCCCTCCCTTCCTCCCTCCCTCCCTCCCTTCCTCCCTCCCTCCCTCCCTTCCTCCCTCCCTTCCTCCCTCCCTCCCTTCCTCCCTCCCTCCCTTCCTCCCTCTCTTTCTCTTTCTTTCTTTCTTTCTTTCTTTCTTTTTTTCATAGAGACAGGGTTTTCATGTTGTCCAGGCTGGTCTGGAACTCCTGAGCTCAAGCAATCCACCCACCTCAGCCTCCCAAAGTGCCGGGATTATAAGTGTGTGCCACTGTGCCCGGCCCCCACCTTGCTCATTTTTATACTGTGACCTCCTTATTGAGTTGTAGGAGTTCTGTATATTCAAGAAACAAGTCCCCTGTCAGTTCTACATGTTAGGAATATTTTCTCCTAATCCATGGCTTTTCATTTTCTTAGTAGAGACTTTTTTAAGAAGCAAGGGATTGATTATAGGGTATTAAGTAGCTTCAGGATGTTTGGAAGGAAGTTTAAAAGGCTGAGCTCTCAGGAACAGCTTCCAGATGTGGACAGCAGAGCTGGCCTGGAGGTAGGGCGGTTACCACACAGCTGCCTCCAGAATCACCCTGCTTCTGTCATAGTCAAGAAGCCTCCCCTGTCTTTTGTGTTTTTAAACTTTTTATTCTGACATTATTTTAGATGTAAAAAAGGAATTGCAAAGATAGTATAGCGGGTTCCCATACACCTTGACCCAGCTTGACCCCCATAACATCAGCCTCTTATGTAACCATAGTGGAATCGTGAAAACTAAGAACTTAAAACAATTCAGCACTGGTAACTGAACTATAGACTTTATTAGGAGTGCACCAGTTTCTCCACAAACGTTGGTTTTCTGTTCCAGGATCCATTCCAAGATACCATATGGCATTTAGCCATCATAGTCTCCTCCAATCCATGATCATTTCCCAGATTTTCCTGTTCTTTCACAATTGACTCAATTAATTTTTAATTATGCCCATGAAGCTCACAAACTTAAAAAAATTACTAACTAGTCCTAATAGTTTTAGATTACTTAGGATTTTTATCATATCTGATCATGTCATTTGTGAAAAAATAATAGTTTTACTTTTTCCTCTCCCATCTTTGTGTCTTTTTTTTTTTTTTCTTGCCTTATTTCGCTGGTTACCATCTCCAGTCAATGTTGAGTAGAAGTGGAAAGAATGGACATTCTTGCCATGTTCCCCATCTTATGGGAAAATCATCCAGGCTCTTGCCATTAAGCATGATGTTAGCTGTAGGTTTTTCATAGATGCCCTTTAGTTCATTGAGGAAGTTCTCTACCAGTCTTCATTTACTGAGAGTTTTCAAAATGAATGAGTTTTCAAAACGAGTGAGTTGAATTTCACCATGAATGAGTTGAATGCTTTTCCTTTGTCTCTTGAGATGATTGTATAATTTTTCTTTGTACTCTGCTAATGTGACTTACAATTGACTTTCAAATGTTAAAACAATCTTGAGTTCCTGGAGTAAATGCATTTGATCATGATTGTATTATATTTCTTACACATTACGGATTTGATTTGTGAAGGATTTTTGTTTCTGTTCACGAATGATATTGGCCTATAATTTTTTTTGCTCTTTCATTATTCTCCAGGTTTGATGTTGGGTTTATGCTGGACTCATAAAATATGTTGGGAATTGTCACCTCTTCCTCTCTTTTCTGAAAGGATCTGTGTAAAATTGGTCTTACTTATTTCTCAAATATTTGGCAGAATTTACCAGGGAAGTCTTTGGAGCCTGGAGTTTTCTTTTGGGGAGATCTTTAATCACAGATGCAATTTAAACAACAGATATGGAGCTGTTTACATTTTCTATTTATACTGTGTCTATTATAAAGTTTTGTATTTCCAGGAATTTATCCATTTCCTCTATGTTACTGAATTTGTGGCATAATGAGATTCACAATATCTGTTTACTCACCCCTAATATCATGATGTAAATGTCTCCTTTAAAAAAAAAAATTCTGATATTGGTATTTCATGTTTCCTTTCTTTTTATTTGTTTGTTTGGGTCTGGATCAGTCATGCTAGATGTTATACTTTTTTTTTTTTTTTTCTTTTTTTGAGATGGTGTTTTGGTCTGTCACCCAGGCTGCAGCTCCCACCTACCAGGTTCAAGTTATTCTCCTGCCACCGTCTCCCAAATAGCTGGGATTACAGGCACGCGCCACCACACCCAGCTAATTCTTGTATTTTTAGTAGAGACAGGGTTTCACCATATTGGCCAGGCTGGTCTTGAACTCCTGACCTCAGGTGATCCGCCTGCCTCAGCCTCCCAAAGTGCTGGGTAGATATTATGGTTTTCTATTACTACGTAACCAACTACCCCAAAATGTAATCACTTCAGACAACAATAATTTGTTATTTCTCACATTTCCGTAGATGAACTGAGCATCTCTTCTACTGGTTCCATCTGGGTTCACCCACAAGGGTGGGCCCCACTCTGCAGGAGGGTCCATAGGTAGGGCTGGACCATCCAGGTTGGTCCTACTCACAGGTTTAGCCCTTTTCACTGCCTCTTGTAGCCTGTCATCCTCCTGTGGGTTAGATGTTCTTTCTTACATGGCGGTCTCAAGAAATAATCCAAAAGGGCAAAGGCAGGAGTCCCAAGGCCAGCTGAGGCCCAGGCTCTGAACACACACAGCATCACTTCTGCCACATTCTGTTACTTACCAAGGCAAAGTCACAAGGCCAGCCCTCATGTAATAGAGTTGAGAAATGTATGGGAGATGTGGCAGAGTTTCATTGCAAAGGGTCATGCCTTTTTCAAAGGAAGAATCTGGGGCCATGAAACAATTTATCACGTTCCACAATCTGACCACAAATTACTTATTTTCTTCCCACAGACACTGTATTCTTTATCCCATTCCAGTATGGCTAAAAGTCTTATCCCCATTAGGGGATTTGACTCAAAGTCCATAGTGCCATGATCAACATCAGGTACATCTGGACATGTACACATGGCTCTTCTGGTGTGATTCTTCTTGATCCAGAAATCTGTGAACTAAAAAGCCATGTTACCCTACAACAGGGCCAGGATGACAACAGTCACCCCCATCTGAAAGGGGAGGAACATGAGGCACAGTGGAGGTCACTGGTTCTTACCAATCCTAAGCTTCAGAAGGGCCCAGGTAGTCAGATCCCCCTACTCTAGAGAAAGAAGATATTCCTTGATTAAGGCACAGTTCTGCTCTAAGGAGCAGTTTCCTTGTCCTTTTTTCTCTCCATTGTTCTCTTGTTCTATTCTCCAAGGATCTTTTCTTTTCCATCAGAAATGGCCCATGTTTGAAGATGAGCATCTTTTCCTGTTTCCAGCCCATAGGAAGCTGGAGGCCCAGAAGTGTCTTTCAATTTTGAATGATATCAGCCCGTTTTAGCGAAAGCTGGTGGTGCTCTTATTAATACATTTCTCACAAAAATTTTTTGAGTCTCCTATGAATCTTATTGGAGCTTGAGGCTTGTCTATGCATCCACCCCCCCAAGAATAAAAGAAGAAACAACCATAATTCTTTTCAATACAGACCCCTCTTCACTTTGGATATGTCAGGCTTCTATGAGACAGTACTCCATGGGTTCTTAGGAAGCCCCTCTCCCCTTGTTGAGAGGGTCCCTTCAGTCTTTCTGAGGCCTCAACAAAAGATCCAATGAGCAGACCCTCAAATCAGTCCTTTCTCTGAGGCCATTTCTTCCATTAGGGATATTGTGCTAACTGTTGAAACAGAAAATGAGAAATACTTTTATTTTTCCAGTCCTACGCTTTTCTGTTGCCTCTAAATTCTGCTTGCTAAGTAAATGGATTTTTTGGTTCGTTTTGGTTTGGATTTCCTGTATCTTTTCCTAATTGGCACTTTAAACACTCTACCTAGAAATGTTTTCATCCATATTTACAAATTATTTGGGTACATTTTCTATTTTCCAGGTTACCACTGGCAATGGCCCCGCTGGTGGCTCTGTTCCTGCTTCATTCGGGTTGCTCTTCTCCAGCCTCCCACCGTCCCCTCGTCACGGCTCTCCCAGCACCTCCTCAGCACCTTTCCAGCCTCTACCTGATGCCCACTTCGAAAACCAGGCCAAAGTTCAGGTTCGTCTTAGAGCAGCACCCAATTTCCATTTCAGTGATGTGTCACTACATAACAGACCATCACGGTGCTTCAACCTTGCTATTTCATCCAGTTCTGTGGTTGGCTGGGCAGTTCCTTACTCACGTGGTGCCTTCAGCTGGAGGGTTTGCTGTGTGGGAAGGTCTGGGATGGCCTGGCTCACCTGACCAGGTGCTGCTTGCTGTCGATGGGGACCCCCCAGTTCCCTCCTGTATGGTTGGTTTCCATCCCCCAGGAGTCTTCCTCATGTTCTGGCCTTAGGGCTGTGCATCAAGAGGGTGGAGACAGAGGTGTGTTGGCTGGAGCTGGACCCCCGAGCTCACTCAGCATCACTTCTGCCAGTACCTACCATTGGTCAAAGCAAGCCAAAGGGCAGACATCTCCAAGGGAAGGGGATGCAGTCCCCATGACAGTTACAGCAAAGTCACCTGCACAGGGAGTGTGAGAAGACTTTTCGAGATAAACGAGAAGCCATCTACCACACCAGGTGTTGATTAATTTTATGGCTCTTTCTAGGTCCTGGTTGAACCTGGGTGTCCCTATTCTTTGTAGCCACAGCTTCACCTTCTCTGGTTCCATGACACAGAGTGTTCCAACAAGGGACATCTCTTCTAAAAGATGCTCTCTCACCTGTACAAGGCTTGGAGTGGTGTAAAATTCTAATATATAATTCTCCAAGGGAACTGCCAAAGCCTTTTCCCTGGGATTTTGTGCCATGGTGTCACCGCAGGGTGGGGTCATTTTGAGGAGCAAGGCATGTGCTTGTCTTGCACAGAGCAGCTTCCCTGGACCAGGGTTCCTGGGGTTCAGCAGGCATCTCACAAGGGTGTCCCACAGCCACTGCCTCCACTGTCCTGCTCCCACCACTGACCTCCCTCTCTCCCATTTCCAAGCACCTGCCTCCCTTTCTCCTCCCTGCTTTCTCCCTTCCCTCTTCTTAAGGGAACTCTTGAGAACCTAATCATAGCAGTCTTTCAAAGGATCTGTCCTAGAGTGGGCTGCAGAGCCTGAGGAGGGAGGCCATTTGGAGTGTCCCAGGGCCCCGAGGCCTCAAGGCCATCTGCCTGGCTGCAATGCAGCCCACAGATGACCTGGGCTCATGGAACCAGTGGGGGAGGCTGCCATCTCCAGGCTCTGTGTCTGTCTCTAGGGTGGCCCACACCCCAGCCTGGCGCTCCTGTAGTACCCACTGGCTCAGTGTGTTCCCAGGGGTTTCTGGTCTTGCTCTCCTCAGGAGGTGGGCACCTTGCCAGCACAGGGCTCTGGGTGTTTCCAAAGGTGAGAGAGAGGCGAAGAGGCAGCATTTGCCTGGGCTTCCCTGGAGCCTGCCTGGCCCATGCAGCACCCAGGGCTCAGCAGGGGACCCCACTCCAAAGCGGAATGAGACACACAGGGGTTTTCTGATGGTTCTTTCATCCCCTCAGCTCCTCTTTATTCAAATCGCCTTTAACCTCACTCGGAACGTCCGTCTTCGCCAGGTTGACCCAGTGCCCAGCACCCTTGCACCCACTCAGAGATTCTGGCGGCACTGCTGAGCCAGGAGTTGGTCCTCCCAGCTGTGGGTGAGCTCTGTTGTGAGCTTTAGTGGTTGCTGGGCCCCACAGACCCTACTCGCCCAGAGCAGGGGCTGCCTACATCACGAGTGTGTGAGCCACAGTCATGGCCAGAAAGAGCCCACTCCAGAGAAACATGCAGCCTCTGTCCACCAGGCCCACTGTGGGGCACCTGCAAACATGCAGCCACAGGCTTACCCCTACAGCCCACTGGTTAGAGACATGGCGTGGCTGTGGCTGGAGGGCTGGGGCTGGGGCTGGTCCCTGTGTCCATGGGAGGCAGAGGCAGGTTCCTGCAGCCCAGCCCTACAGTGTCCAAGCTGCAACAAAAGCTTGGCTATTTCTTCAAAAATGTCGATATCAGACAAGACAAAATGTTGTGAGGATGTTCCAGATAAAAGAAGACCAAAGAGGCACGGCAATTAACTGCAATGGACTGAATCCTGGACTAGAAGAAAAAAAAATGTTAGAAAGGAGATTACTAGGTTAATTGACAAAATAGGACCGTGAGTGATAAGAGTGCTGTCCGCATTACACGTCCGGAGCTGGTGACCGCACTGAGGCTGCGTCCCTAATGCTTTTCTCTCAGAAAGTGTATGGGGATGAAAAGCCACAATGTGTTCATCTCCCCCCACAGTGGCTCAGAAAATACACAGATGTAGGTGGAGAAGTCCATGATGACACCATTAACGGTATCAGTAACAATCTGGGTGCAGGGTCGATGCGTGTTCACAATACTATTGTTTTTCTTGCAGTGTTCCTATAAGCTTGAAATTCTTCCCAAATAAGACTCAATGGTTTTAGTTTTACTAAATGGTTATGTTTTCTGGAGCCCAGACATCCTGCATTGGTCCCTGGCAAGCTACCCCATGGGTCCCCGAGGCCTGTGGAGTTTCAGGTGGCCATGCCACAGGGCAGCCCCTCCACAGGGGACTCAGAGCCTTGGCCTGGGCGGGTGGCTGCAGAGCTGCCCCAGGACTCAAGACAGGAGAGGGGAAGCAGCCCACAGTGTGTGCACTGAGTGAGGAGCACAGCGTGCAGGGATGTCCGTGGATCTGCGGACTGCTCGAGCTCCTTCCCTGGAAGCCGTGTGTAGACACTAACCTCCTCTTTTTTGTTTTCCTGGCAAGGCGGAGGCAGCTATTGAACAGAGTGGGGCACAGCGCTTCCTTAAGTGTTTGGAACCGGGGCAGCTGAAGACCTGTTGTAACGTTTGGATTGATACTCCTCGTTGGGCCTGTCTTCAATTTGGTTTCAGGCACTTTCCAATAAGTGCATGAAGTGCTCTGGGGCTGAGGAGAGGCACTAAAGAAATCAATACGTGTTCATCATCATCGCGGAGTTACGAGGGCCGGCCGTCCCTCGGGTTGGCCCACAGAGGTGCATGCTCGCCCAGGCTGCCCTGCTGGTTTTGTGTTTCCCTGTGGATGGCCGACCAGTCTCAATAATGATCAATATCACTTTATCAATGCATCACTATTAACCAGGGTGCTTTAGCCGTCTCGCTTTCCTGTCTTGGAAGAGTGCCTTCCAGACATTGAGATTTACAGTCCAGGGTTGCATATTCATTTCCTCCCCTCTCTGATGGGGTTCCCAAGCAGGAGGCCCCAGCAACCAGCCCTGCCTTCTAGGAGTTTGCAGTCCGGTGGGGTAAGGGGATGGGGGGTGGGGAGAAGCAGGGGGAGGGGAGGGATCATGAGCATGCCCTGCAATTGCAGAGCTGGTTTTGGGTATGAGATGTTTGTGCCGGTCTTACTCTGGGTATTTTCTGACTTGTTTTGAGGAAGGAGGGTGGTCCCCCTGACCCCAGGAGCTTGAAGAAGCATCCATGAATTCATGCGTGAAAACCAGAGTAGTCGTTATACGTGGACAGCACTTGACGGTTTCCGAAGCTCGTGCCTGTGCGGACGTTGTTCATTTTATGGAAACTCACAGTAATCCCAAGAGATGGGCAGAGCAGATGGCAGCCTCCCCGCTGTAGAGGAACAGGGGCCTCTGGGCCCCACAGAGCAGCAGGGACTGAGCCAGGCGGGGCTCACTCCTCCTGGCTGGGTCGCCTCCTATGTCACCCTGGCTCTATTTTCTGGAGTCAGGGGTTGGATGGGGCCACAGTCAGGGAGATGCGCAGCCTGCCAGCAGCTCCAGTTCGTGGGCAGCACGGCCGGGAAAGCAGACGGGCTTCTGTTTCCTTCTGCCCTTTGCCCCAGCGTGGGAGGGCATTCAGGGTGGGAGGGTGAGACAGGAGATTTCTGTCCTTGCTCTCTTTCCTTCAAGTCTTCAGAAAGCTCCCCCCATGTTTTCAATAGGGTTTGGTTATGTTTGGTGCACAGACCCCCCCGGCGCTCTTTCCCCAGAGCCCTTCGTGTCCAGCAGTGGGGCACACCCAGACCTTATCGATCATCGACCCCCTTCGTCCTCCAGCCCCGGAGACCCCACCATCCCACTTCATATTGCGAAGAGCCCTCTAAGGAAAATAGGCAAGGCTCACTGCCTGCATCTTTCGGGAGGGGATACCCAGCCCCCGAGCGAGCGTGTGGCTTGCCCAAAATTGCCAGGTGGCTCCCGGCTCACCACTTCCCCAAGCCAGGCCCTGAGAGGTTGCTTCCCAGGGCTCCCTCATGGGACTGCCTGTTTCCGGGCTAAGAAGGCTCGCTCACCTGGGTAGCGGTGCTGCCCTTCGAAGGTGTGTGGAACAGTGCGCGTGGAAGAGCTGCCGTGCTCCAGCAGCTGGCCTGGGCTTCTCCTCCATCTCTCCTGGGGTGGCTAAACCCCTTTCTACTGCCTCCATCTGTCAACTAAACCCTCAACCCCCACCGGAGCCTCCTCTCACTCTGCTCTGCCACTGCCCTGGTCCATGCCGGGGTCTCCCTTCTGGACCCTGCCCCCTCCTCCCGGCACTGGCCATCTGCAGTACCACCCCCTGAGGCCGATGCCCCCACGGGTCTCCAGGAGCACAGAGGGTGCATGCTTTCTGTTTAAAATCCACCACTGGCTTCCAACCAAGCCCCATCCTCAGTGGGGGGAACAGGCACCCTAGACATCCCAGTCCCTTCTCCCCATCCCCATGGCCCCTGTCCCCTAGGGCCTGGAAAGTGTCGCACCAAAGTTCTTCTGAGGGTTGGGAAAGCGGAGAGCTTCCTCCTGGAGGCACCTCAAAATGGACAGTGTTAGGAAGGTCACCGGCAGGGAGCAGGAGCCTGTGATTCCAGTAAACACCTCACCCAAAGGCGCTTTATGGAGACAAAGGAAACTTCTCCTGGCCATGATGTGGGCTTTTTCACAAATAAGCCCTGCCCCATAAATAATTGTCCAGATCCTGGTGACAGCAGATGCACCCCACAGCCGCTGCGAGCTGCTCACTTGACCTGTGACCTCTGACTTCGTGTGAATGAGCACGGGCCCCGGTCTGCGGCTTCGGAGGACCTGGTTATGGGATGCTATTGACGAGGCATTTATAAATATTTAATTTTCACATTAAAAATATGGGACAGAAGAACCATTAGTTGCCGACAATAAAAAGGCTCTCTCTGCTGATTGCTGGGGTAAAAGAAGATCAGGGTAGATTTTGATCAGGCTAAATGACAGTACTGTATGTTGAAAAAAATGTAAATAAGTGCTGTTTCCAAGGCAGTCATAGCTCAAACCTGTGGTCAAGGATCTACAACTGGCCTGTCGATTCCACAGAATCTGTGCAAAGTACAGACCATTCATACAAAACAGAATGGATGGTTTATTTACGCCCAGTGCCATTAAGAATGGAGGAGAAAAGTTCAGCCCAGGATAAGAAGCTTAAATCTTGATTTTTTTTCCCTTCCCCCTCTCAAAAGAATGGATTCCTTGCATTGTAAATTATCTAACCCTTGTCCTCGGGTTGGCAGCTACTTCAGGCTGGTACGGACATTGCATAATCTTAAATATTGATTCTTGTTAGACCGAAAAAAAAAAAAAAGTCTGAGAGCACCAAGCTCCCCTGTCTGCATGTCCAGGAAATCGCCTCGCCCATAGCTCACTTCTGATGGCCTCTGGCCTCCTGACAGCGAGATCCATTCTGATTAGAAAAGTTCTAGGAGAAAAAGCAATGGTGAGGATCTCCTCTCCATCACAGCAAACACAGGATCGACTTCTGCCTAAGTGTGAGCCCTCGAGTGCCCCTAGAGCTTTCTGGGCAGAGTAAACCCAAAATGATGCAAAGCCCATCATCCCCTCACTCTCTGCAAGGGAGATCCTCCACTTTGGGCGGTGCTCCCTGCCCCATCGAGGCTGCTCCACACTGGGTGATGGGTGCACACCCCTGCCAAGGCTGGAGAGTTCCCCACTGGTGCTCCTCCTCCTTTGTCCCCAAGACAGTGTGGGGCAGAGCTGGAAGTGCCGCCGTTGTCTGTCCCAAGAAGTGATGCCTTCATAGGAAGAAACTGGTTTTCCTAAAGCCAAACTCTGTGGTGTGATGTTTATGGCTCTATACCGAGTCCCCCAGGCACCGAGATAATTAAGGCTTGGGTTTTAGGAGAATGAAGAGAATGATCTGGGTAAATCCATAGGGTTAAAAAGGAGCCACTTCTCCCTCCCGATGCACAGACCACTTAGTGCTGGTGGAGGAAGACGGCCAACATCACAAAGAGAACCTGTGGCCATTTCCCGGGCTCCCTGTTTGAGAAGGGTGACACCACTTCACTGACTAAATGCGGAAAGAAACCCGAACCATAAAGTGTGTCTTCAGTTTGGCAACTTGTGGTACAATTCCATGAAACGCAATTAATTTTTCTAGTCCTCTGTGGCTACAAGTTTCATTATCTATTATCTAACCAGTCAACTTTGGTTACCTGCCAGTAGCATCCATGGGAAGGAGACCTGTTGACTGATTTCTTCAGTTTCATGTTGAAAAGCCCTTCCCCCGAAAACTGTTTCTAGTTACTTCAACTGTCAATTGAATTATGGTGAAAAACCAAGATTGTTTGCAAAACAGAGCTATGTGTTAAAATGGTGCAAGGTGCTTCTCATTTAACGCAGATTCGTTTTCCCACTGGTTTCGTCTTGCTGTGTGTTCTGCAGGTCTCGGAAGAAACCATCACACCAAGGTCATTTCTGAGCGCAGCGTGGAAGCTCCTATGTTTGCAGGCAAGTGATTAAAGTTTGTTTGGCTAAAAGAAAGCAACAAACCAGGGTCTTGGACTGTGTGAAATTGTTATAGCAAAAGCCTTCTCCCAGTGACCATTCGCTGCTGCCCACACTCTGCAGGCCTCCTGCTCAAACCAAAGACGCCTCATTGAATCCCCAACTGTTATTTGAAGCCACTGGGTTGCCAGGGTAGCAAGGGGCCAGTTCCAAAGGGAGCTTCAGAGCCTGGTACAAAACCTAATGGTCTAGCCCAGTGCCCTTCCAGACCCAATGGGCTATTTCTGAAGTTTACCTCAATCTACAGAGAAGGCAAATTACTTTTGGACAGCGTAGCATATCCACATTGTGCAAATCAATGGTTTGTTTTCAGCTGAGCCTTCTCTGTTCTTTAAAGCAGACCCCAAAAACCTCTGCTATGGTCTGAATGTCTATGTCCCCCACACCAGCCCCAAGTTCATATGTTGAAACCCTAACCCCTAAAGTGATGTTGTTAAGAGGTGGGCCCTTTTAGGAGGTGGTTAGGTCGTGAGGGTGGAGCCCTCATGAAGGAGATGGGTGCCCTTATTATGAAAGGCCTCAGAGAGCTGCCTTGGCCCTGCCACCCTGGGAGGGCACAGCAGGAAGGTACCATCTGCGAACTAGGCAGAGGGCAGACAGCAGATCTGCTGGTGCCTTGATCTTGAACTTCCCGACCTTAGGAACTGTGAGAAATACAATTCTGTTGTTTCCAAGCTACTCAGTCCATGGGATTTTGTGATAGGAGCCCTAACAGCCTAAGACAGCCTCTTCTGGCAAAGGCTGGGGAAGTAGCAGCCACAGGTCTGGATGTCAGAGTGATAGTTCGTATTTATCGTCAAAGCCTCTTCTTCCCACCATGGCCCTCCCGACAGCCTAGCTCCCGTCCCCACCCTGATGAGTCTAAATGCATGAACTTCTGCCAGACAAAGAGTTCTGATTAGGGGCTGGCCTTTTGCTGCTACTTTCTTATTTCTCAGCCTTAAACAACGAAATCAGCATTCCTCCTAGGGTTCATGCCTCCCCTTTTATCTCTGTGATCTGCCTCCTCCTCAACCTGCCAGCCCTGGAGCCACAGCAGGGGTGCCTCAGTCTCTCATTAACCAGGTTTCCCTCCCATCTCCGCTATTCCTAAAGGTACCATTCAGTGGCCTCTAATGCTCGGACTATCCCTGAGCTTTTATAAAGAAGAAAAATCTTATCAGCAGCTTTCCAGTGTTTTTGAGAACTATTTGTGTTTTTTGAGCTCTATTTTCTATTTTTATTCCTTATCTCTGTCTCCTCATCTTTGAGCTCCTCCAGCGACCCTGGCGGGAGGCCGGCCATTGCTAATGATTTACAGTACCTGGGCTTCATCAGTTGCTCCATAACTTCCTCGTTAGAAACTTATTTTTGTCAAGGAGACACTTTAGCTGCCCATAAAAACTGCCTTTGGAATCGAAATTCCTCTGAAACTCACACAAACGCTTCATTCAATTTCTTTGCTTCTATGTCTCTTAGTTTCCCCACATGGATCAGACCTCTGTAGGAGATCGTCTAAAGCCACCCAGGGGGCCCAGAGAGGTAGCTCAGGGCCCTCCAGCACCTCCCACGAGCACGGCACTTTACAGTTTACAAGGCTCTCCTTGCTCTTGGCAGCAGCCCTCCAGGGGCAGGCGGTGATGTCCTCATCTTAGATGAGAAGTCTCCGAGTCGGCATTTCCTAAGGTCTCTCTGCTCTTCTGAGGGCGACTGGACTCTGACCCGGTCCTGAGTCCTCTGCGGTCCATGAGGCAGCTGTCCTGGCTCTTCAGAAGGGACGGACCTGGAGCCAGTCACTTGGAGGAGCCAGGCAGGAGGGGCTGCAGGGACTGAACGGCCTGGTTGCCCGAGAGACCCAGGGCAGAGGGCGGTTCTGGCAGGTCTTTCTCCTTTCCGAGGCCCTGGGCAGCCCTCTAAAGCGTGGCTCGCTGCACCCCCAGGCATCTTCCTGCCACATGGAGGGGTCCCTGGAGGCAGGGCTGACCGACGCATCTTTGAAGCTTCCCGCCTCACCCACATTGATGGGAGAGGCCTGAGCGTTGCTGCCGGCTCACCCTGTGTTGAATGATGGTTACGTCCACCCTGCATCTCCCAGGAAGCCACCCCCTCCCCTCTTTGGTGGGCAGCCCCTCTGTTATGCTCAGAGCCCTGCTCCTGCCCACTCCCTGACGCTGAGTGGTCAGGATGAGGCTTTCCCACAGGCACTACCACCCTGTGGGGTCCTGTGCCTGCCACTGCCACTGCCTCCCCAGGGCCACCACAGCCAGCATCCCCACCCGCCTGCTGGGCCAGCCGGGACAGGACCCAGCCATGCAGGAGACGGCCTCTTCCCTGGCAGCTTGTGAGCCCCCTGGGGCTGGAATCCTCCTGTGTCCCCGAGAGGCCTCTGTGCACCAGGCACAGCCTAGAAAGGTCCAGCCTTGTAGGGGTTCTACTGCACCCCTGCCTGGAGCCCAGGCATCCCTGGGTGGTGGACTTGCAGGCCCTGAGCACTCTGGTCACTGCTGCCCACACCCACTGCATGGCCAGGAGGGGCTGGAGAGACTGGGTCAGTGTGGCCACCAGGGCCACTGGATTCCTTGAGGCACCTGCCTCAGGCTGTCCCCGCCCCACTGGACAGGACCAGGCTGGTACCTGGCCAGGAAGGACTCATTGTGATGGCCTTGCCCCGGCATCTGCCATCTCCACACTCTGTAGCCTGAGTCCCACCCTGCCTACACCCTGTCAGCCTTGGCCCCACGCAGAAGCAGCCACTTTGATGTTAGAAGGTAGATTCTGGTGCCTGGGCCTTGGCTTCGCCTGGGGCACCAGTGGGACCCACGCTTGTCAGGGTGGAGCAGCTTTTCCAAAAACTGGCACTGGACAGAGGCAATGAGGCCACCACTCGAGGGCAAAGCCGGGAAAGTGTCCATTGTGTGCCTGAGCCCAGTGGCCCTGGAAGGCCCAGGACATTTTGTCCACTGGCACTCAGGGCTGCCTGCACAGGCCCCAGCTTGGGGATTTGGAATATACTTGGCTGCGGGAGAATGTGGACACCATTGTTCACTCCATTTTTCCCAGAAGCGCGGGCAGCAGGGCAAGCAGTGGGCTTAGGTCCAAGCAAGAACAGGAGTGTTTGCCTCCCCTGGTTGGCAGGGCCTCCCCCTGGCTCACAGGGCTAGCAGGGAGTGGGCGAGCAGCTTAGGTTTGGGCCAAAACCCACTGTGCTCTCCACCCTGCTCCTGTGTTGAAGGAAGGGTTCCCTTTCCACAGGTGTTTACGTGCTGTGTTTACTTTGGGGGAAAGAAAACCAGCAGCACCCTATAAGATCACCCTATGAGGTGAACACTGAGGGTGCAAGTTCTTCTCCAGCCAGCAAACAAGGCAAACATCTAGCACGTGGAAGGAGCAGTGTCACCCAGGTAGGAAGCTCCGTGCCTGGTGCCTGGAGGGGCCCAACGAGGCTCCCTGGGATTTATTCTGGGGCCTGTTAGTGATGAGACGCTGCTTGCTGGGCCTCAGCCCGGTGCTGCAGTGTTCTTGGTTTTTTCTTGTGATCTGTGTCTTCTCTACATATTGACAAGCTCTTTTCTGATGTATACATTGTGAACATTTTATCCTAGTCTGTGGCGTGTCTTTGTTTTAATTTAAAAAAAAAATTTTTGTGTTAATACGGTCTCTCACTGTTGCCCAGGCTAGAGTGCAGTGGTGCAGTCTGGCTCACTGCATCCTTGACCTCTGGGCTCAAGCAATCCTCCCACCTCACCCTCCCAAGTAGCTGGGACCACAGGCATGCACCATCACACCCTGCTATTTTTTGTAGAGATGGGTTTTCTCCATGTTGACCAGGATGGTCTCAAACTCCTGGCCTCAAGCTATTCGTCTGCCTTGGCTCCCAAAGTGCTGGAATTATGGGCATGAGTCACTGCACCCGGCCATAGTGTGTCTTTGTATTTTCTTTATGGTGTCCTTTGATGAGCAGAATTTTTAAGTTTTTATGAAGTCCAGTTTATCAGTTTTTTCTTTCATTGTTAGCGCTTTTTATGTCCTGCTTAAGAAATCTTTGCCTATCCCAAGTCTATAGAGAGAGTTTCCTGTGTGTTTTAGAGATAGCTTCCTGTGGGTTTTTTCCAGAAGTTGTATAGTTTTAACATTTCTGTTTGGGCCAATTATACATCTCAAAGTAATTTTTTCATATGGTGAGATATGAAAAAATCTCACCTCTTGGGAGGCCGAGGCGGGTGGATCACGAGGTCAGGAGATCAAGACCATCCTGGCCAACACAGTGAAACCCTGTATCTACTAAAAATACAAAAAATTAGCCGGGCGAGGTGGCGGGCACCTGTAGTCCCAGCTACTCGGGAGGCTGAGGCAGGAGAATGGCGTGAACCTGGGAGGCGGAGCTTGTAGTGAGCCAAGATTGCGCCACTGCACTCCAGCCTGGGCAACAGAGCGAGACTCCTTCTCAAAAAAGTAAATAAATAAAAATAGAAAATATTTTCTTTTTCCATTGAATTCCACTGGTGCCCTGTCAAAAATCAGATGACTTTATATATGTGAGTCCTTTTCTGGACTCCTTATTCTGTTCCAGTGATCTGTCTCTCCAGCCCTCTACCAGTACCACATTGTCTTAATTATTGTTGCTTTTTAACAGACACAGGATCCTTGGGAGTTTCCATTTCATCATGTGTCTGTTTTGGCAAGTTGTGTTTTACAAAGAATTCGTTCATTTTTTTTCTGTGTTGTCAAACTTCTTAGCCTGTTTATTTTCACAATGTCCTCTTACTATCCTTTTAATGTTCATCAGGTCTATAGCGGTGTTCCCTTTTCAGCTTTCCTGATCAGTCTTACTGGAGATTTATCAATTTTGTTGATCTTTTCAAAGAACCGGCTTTTGGCTTTTGATCCCTTCAGTGAAATTTCCACACTGACGGTCACTATGACCTTGGCTCTGCTAATCCCCCAATCCACATGAGGATGGGTGGACTTAAGTGACCTCTAAGGACCCTCATTACTCAGACAGTCCCTGGCTCTGTGAGTCTGTATCTTCCTTGCTCCCAGTTAAGGTCAGGATTAGGACTTGGAGGGTGACAGGTCTGTATCAACTACAGAAGGAAATTCCAGCTGCAGGCCTGCGAGAGGAGACGCCCCATGCTGCCTCCTGACATCACTTTGCTCTTGTGGCCATGTTGGCGTCTCTGTGGCCCCAGGACCTTAGCACATGCTGTTCTTGCTGTGTTTGCAAGACTCGTCCCCCACCCCAACTTTGCTTCATTAATTTCTAATCAGTTTCCAGAATAAACCAACACAGGATTTCTGGAAGAAAGCCTTCCTATTTCTCAAACCCCCTCATTCCTGCTGCTGGCCGAGACCAAGGAAGGCCCTCCCAATTCTGTGTTCTCAAAGCACTGAATAGGTTTCCTGCAAAGCACCTACTGCAATTGCTTTTAAATTGTTATGTAATAAATGAAGAGACTTAATATGTATCTGAATGGAGCAACTCTATTGCATCAACAGCCCCCATGTTATAAAACCGTGTACAGCATCAAACTGATTCTGAAATTAGGCTGAGTGCAGTGGCTCATGCCTGTAATTCCAACACTTTGGGAGGCCAAGGTGGGAGGATTGCTTGAGCCCGGAAGTTTGAGCCCAGCCTGGGCAACACGGGGAGACTCCATCTCTACAAAAAAAATTAAAAATGAGCCCAGGGTGGTGGCACACACCTATTGTCCCAACTACTCAGGAGACTGAGGTGGGAGGATCACTTGAACCCAGGCTCTCGAAGTTTCATTGAGCCATGATCACGCCAGTGTACTCCAGTCTGTGAAACAAAGCAAGAGCCTCATCTCAAAAAAAAAAAAAAAAAAAAAAAAAAAAAAAAAAAAAAAGTTACATGGACGAGTAAATGAACAGAAATAGCTGAGAACCTATTAAGATTCTTAGAGGAAGTTTGCTCTTCTGGGAATTAACATTTTTTTAAAGTATAAGAATTAACAATAGATGGAGTCTAGGCAGGAATACTCTAAAAGGTCAGTAGAAGGGAATTTAAAAATAAAAAAGAATTTAGAAATGAATAATGTGATCTTTAAAATCAGTAGAAAAGATGAGCTGACAACTCAATATATGGTTTGGGGATACTTTGTTCCCCATTTGGAAAAAAATAAAATTAAATTTCTCCTTGTATAAAACATAAAATTAAACCCTAGAGAGATTAAAGAACTATAGGCTAAAACTATGAAAATCATCAAATTACTAAGATAAAGTGTAAGATAATTTTGTGTTTTAATCTTAGGATGGAGAATGTCATTCTAAACAAAGAACTAGAAGCCATAAAAGATTGACTTACAGATGGCTGGGGAGGGGTGAGGCCTTTGCACAGGGAGAGAAGCCCAAAGCAAAGTCATCGGTGGAGAGAAGATATTTGCAACATATAAACAAGGAGGCCAACACCATCAAATACAAAGAGCTCTTGCAAATTAACAAGCAAAAGACAACCCAATAAAAAATGGGCAAATGATATCAATAGGCAGTTCACAGAAGAAATATAAAAGCTACATACATGTGTGAGAATATGCTAAAATGTATTAGGAATTAGCAAATGTGAATTAAAACAGTAAGATTTTATTATCACCAATCAGATTAGCAAAAAGTTGGACTGCAAGTATTCTCACTAGAATGTTTGTCCTACAAGAACAGTAAATGTTTGTCTGTTTTATTCTTGGCTAAATTCCCAACACCCAGAACAGTGCTTGGCACCTAAGAGGCACTCAGTAAATATATTTTTCATTTATTTAACTTTGCCAAAAGATATATGACATTTACAACTTTTTTGAGACAAGGTCTTCCTTTGTCATCCAGGCTGGAGTAAAGCGCTGCAATCACAGCTCACTGCTGCCTCAACCTCCCGGGCTCAAGCGATCCTCCCATCTCAGCCTCCCGAGTAGCTGGGCCCACAGGCATGCACCGCCATGCCCAGCAAGTCTTGTCTTTTCTGTAGAGGCAGAGTCTCCCTGTGTTGCTCAGGTTGGTCTTGAACTCCTGGGCTCAAGTGATCCTCCTGCCTTAGTCTCCCAAAGTGCTAAGATTATAGGCATGAGCCACCATGCCCAGCCATTTATAATTTTAATCATATTTTAGGTGTCCAGGTCAGAGAGATGGAAGTACATTTACACTATTGTGTAATCATCACCTCTATGAATCTCTAGAACTCATTTCATCTTGCAAACTGAAACTCTTCCCCTTTAAACAATAACTCTCCATCCTCCCCTCCCCAGCCCCTGGCAGCCCTCATTCTACTTTCCGTCTCTATGAATTTGACCACTCTAGATACCTCATATAAGCAGACTTAGACATATTTATCCTTTTGACAATAAATACTTTTAAATGAAGGAATGAATGTATTTAGTACGGGTGAAGGTGGGGTGAAATAGGGATTTTCTTACATGTTGGCGAATAAGAACATTTGACCGCACCTGTCCAAATTTAAAGTATACATTTAACAAGCCAAAAACCCCACTTCAGGGGCTGTTTCCTGAAGAAACACTGATTAATGCACAAATATACGAGTACAAGGGTGTTCTCTATAGCACTTTTTAAATATAAACTTTTTATTGAAGTAGGAACTAGGTACTGCGACATTCAAGAACCGTAGGCATCCAGCCCTATACAATTCACAAGGTGAACCTGCCTGAATCCTGATCTGGAGTTCAGCAGGCTCCCTCTGACCTCCTCCTAGCCACTATCACCCTACTTGGGTAAGTTCAACTCTGCCTTTTCACACCATTGATGAGTTTTGCCTATTTTTAACTTGATATAAAGGGAAATCATATAGTGTACTCTCTTTCGTGTCTGACTTTTTTTGGTTGACATTATGTTTGTGAGATTCATTTCATATCAATGCATATAATGATAGCAAATGTATTCTCATTATTTTGTACAATATTCATATCGTATGAATATGACACAATTTTATTTAGACATTTTGCTACCCGTGACCATGTTCGCCATGTTTCCAGTTGTTGACTTTTAAAAATACTGCTGCCATTAACTTTGTTGTGCATGTACTTTAGTGAATATATGTACTCATTTCAATTGGTTGTATACCTAGTGGTGAGATTGCCAAGTCATAATGTTCAGCTTTGGTAGAAGCTACAAAAGAGTTTTCTCAAGTGCTTCTACCAATTTACATTCCCACCAGCAACGTGTGAGACTTCCAGTGGACCCAAATCGTTGCCAAAACATGATATTGTTTGACTTTCTCAGATTAGTCATTCTGGTGGAGATACAGTGGTATCACTTTATCTTTTAATTTTAATTTTCCTGATGGTTAATGAAGTTTAACATCTTTAAGATGTGAATTTACTATTTGGATATATGATTTTCTTTATGTTTCTTGTTCAGGTTTGTGTCCATTTTTCTGTGAGACCGTCTGCTTTTTTCTAAAGATATACAGGGGTTCTTTATATTCCGATATGAATTCTTTGTGAGATATATATCTTGCAAGTGTCTTTCCCCACTCTGTGGCTTGTCTTTTCATTTTCTTAATGTATCATTTTGAAGAACAGCATTTCTTGATTTTAATGTAGTCCAATCTATCCATTTATTTTATGGTTAAAGTTTTTTGTTTTCTGTTTAGTGTATCTTTGCCCATCACAAGGTCACAAAGATATTCTCCCATGTTTTCTTCTAAAAACTTTGTTGTTTTATCTTTCACGTGCAGCTAGAAATCCATCTAGACTTGCTTTTTTATATGGTGTAAGGCAGGGGTTAGTTTTATTTTTTTCAAGAGATAAAGCCGATTGACTCAGCACCATTTGTTGACCCAGTCTCATTTTGTCATATGTGTGGATCTGTTTCTGGGCTGTCACCCATTTTAGTAAACTTTCAGGCTATCTTTGCACCAATAATATGTTGTTTTAATTAGGACAGCTTTAAAATAAGCCTTGCTGGGTGATGGTCTAAGTTTTCCAGTTTTATTCTTATTGAAGATTATGTTGCTATCCTTAGCCCTTTGCATGTCCCTATAAATTTCAGAATCAGCTCATCAAACTAAACCTGCTAACATTTTTATTAAGATTGTGTTTAATCTGCAGATCAATTTGGGGTAAATTTAGGTATTTACAATAATGAGTTTTCTAATCCATTGACATGGTATATCTCTCCAACTACTTAGATTGTTAAAATGTTTTTCTCAATTATGTTTTGTGGTTTTCACTGTACCAATTTTGAATAAATAAATTCCATTTATTTCTGGATATTTGATGTTTTGCTGCCATTGTGGGTTTTTTTTTTTTTTTTTTTTTGAGATGGAGTCTCACTCTATCGCCCAGGCTGGAGTGCAATGGTGTGATCTCAGCTCACTGCAAGCTCTGCCTCCCAGGTTCACACCATTCTCCTGCCTCAGCCTCCCAAGTAGCTGGGACTACAGGCGCCCGCCACCATGCCTGGCTAATTTTTTGTATTTTTAGTAGAGACAGGGCTTCACTGTGTTAGCTAGGATGGTCTCAATCTCCTGACCTCAGGTGATCCGCCCGCCTCGGTCTCCCAAAGTGCTGGGATTACAGGCATGAGCCACTGCACCTCGCCTGTGGGGGTATCTTTTTTAATGGTATCTTTAAATTTTTTGATTTTCTACTTATTTGTTACTATAACACATTTTAATAGCAAAGAGTATGAAATTTTCAAGAGGGGACTGGTTCCATAAATGTGGTTTCATATGTAACAACAGATTATTCTACAGCCACGAAAAAGGATGGGTGGATCCACATGCACTGACAGGGAACTTCATTAAATGGTGTAAGTGCTAATGGGGGAAGGATGATGAGAATAATATAAAAGTTATTGTATGATCCATCTCATGGTTTTACAACTATATGTAGATGTCTGTCTGTTTGTAATGTCCTTCAAACAAGGTCCAGAAAGATTGACAGCCCACTGGTAATAGTGCATCTGCCTGCAAGCTGAAGGGGTTTAGGCAGAGTTGGGATAAGGAGGATTAACCTTTATCTTCAAATACATGTTCATGACTTTTATTTGGGAAATAAGCCTGGATTACAAGAAAGTAAAAAAAAGGGTGGGGGGATTATTACGTGTTTAATGCCTGTCTTTCTTCTGGCTCAGGACCTGGCCTACCACAAGGTCTTCACAAATACTCAGGATGGAGCTGGCATTGAATGACCCACTTGGCCTGCACAGAGGCTGTCAGGCCTAAGTCTGGAGCTCTTTTTATGTAGTTCTATTACTTTAATGAATGTGTATTATAAACTAACACAAGAACTATGCACTGTGGAGCAAAACCATGCTAGATAATGAAAGAACTGGTTTATTAATGGGCCACTGTAGTGTGATATTGAGCCGTGTGCCTCGAGCACAGAAGCAGATGCCTTGGTCCAGGGTCCTGCTTCTGTTATGTGCGTGGACCCCTGAATCAGGCTGGTGAAGCCTGCATACCCCTTCCCCAGAACAATGTTTTCATTGTCCACAAAATAAAATACATACAATCACAGAAAAAATTAATTATATTGAATAGTTAGCAAAACATTAAAAATAAAATTTGAGATATAATTGTATATGTGCTTCTTCATTATTCATGCATTAAACAAAATCTAGGAACAGTTGAGTTAATTATTACCAGAATCTCCAAGTCACGAACCATAAACCATCTGATACTGCTAAAATGACTGTGGCTTCTTGCCTATACTCATAAGGAAATGTTGAATTTTATAGCTATTAGTGAAAATAAAGTTAAATTTTTGTTTTTCATTCAAGTTTATAGACCCTAGGTTAAGAACCCTTGCCTTGGTTGAAGACACAGTAAGGAACACTGTTTCCCTGAAAATTTGGTTTGCACAAGCTGGGGTTCTGGGGATGCAGCATAATCCAAGCAGACCAGCCCCTCTCCTCAGGAGGCTTCCCTTCTCATGGGGAGACAGTGCAGAAGTTAATTAAGTAAAGCCTAAACTTCATTAAATGGTGTAAGTGCTAAGGAGAAAAATAAAATGAAAGGGAAAGGGAAAGGTATATGTGTGGTGTTTGGGGTGGGGGTTAGTTTTAGACAGGCAGGCAGGGCTGCCTCCCTGGGCCAGGGGTGAGACATGAATTGGGGAGCACAGCAGGTGTTTTTGCAGAAGAGAGCTCCAGGGAGAGGGAACAGCAAGCGCAGGGCGTCAAGCAGGAGCTTCTGCAGCAGCAGAGGCAGGGGGGAGGTGTGGCAGGGTAGTGGCTGACCCTCAGTGTCCTTGTGGCCCTTGGAAGGTCTGTGGAGGGGGTACAAGGGTGGTATTCCTTTCATTTTAAGGGCCCCTCTGACTATGGTGTCAAGGCACAGAGAGACAGCGCTGCAGGGCAAGGGCAGGAGTGAGGGGACCAGTTAGGAGGCTGCAACCATCCGCCAGGGACGCACTGATGTGGCTTAGAGCAGGGTGGCAGGGGTGGCATCTGCTGAGACTCCTGAAATCCGACTGAAAGAGACAAGTTTTAAAGAAATGTAAGAAAAGAACTATGTTAAAAATAGTGGAGCTGAGTCTTCTGAAATGTTTAGAAAATAATGAAACTGCTTTTTAAAAAGCCATCTGGAAGGATTTTACTTTTCCTTCATGTCATTTGGAAATGACCTTGGAGGAGAAGCCCTGTGTATGTGTGTTCCACAGAGGACCAAGAGTGGCCTCCAAAGAGCAGTGGCAGAGTCCAGGCCGGGGAGGGAGCAGGCTCTCCCACCTGGCGCCATGTGGGGCCAAGACCTTGTGGGGAGTGTGGATCTGCCTTGGTCTCACCCCAGGCAAGAACTAGGAGCCATGATCTCCACTTTGGTGGCCTGGAGATAAGGGGTCAATAGGGGCCCGCAAGACCACCTTCCCCCTCCAAGGTGTGTGGACACCAAGCAGCCCCTCCTGGGGAGCAGGTGGTGGTGGGGTCTTGGCCATCTTAGGACAAAGACGCAGGAGGGCCCTGGGATCCCATGTGCCAGCCTGGTGCCAGCCTGTAGCATGAGTCCTGGCCATGTGCTCCAGGAAAGATGGTTTCCCCAGAACACCAAAACACTTAAGAGTAATTCTTCATGAAAAATAATGTTCATTTTTTATGCTCTGATAAAACCACAGGGCTTTTTAATTTTTTATAGCAGACTTTTCAAGAAATAATTCACATACTATACAGTGCACTCACTTAAAGTGTACAATTCAATGGTTTTTTTTAACATATTCACTGAAAGGTGCAACTACTACCACAGTCAATTTTAGAACATTTTTATCACTTCGGGAAGAAACCTATACATACCCCTTGGCTGATACCCCTATCACTCCATGTCCGCCAGCCCTAAGTCAACTATTCCTCTACTTTCTGTGTATGTAGATTTATCTATTCGGGACATGACACAAATGAAAACATATAATATGAGTTTCTTGGTTATTGACTTCTTTCATTCAGCATAACGTTTTTAAGATTCATCCATGTGGTAGCATGTTTCTGCATGTCATTCCTCTTATGGTTGAATAATATTCTGTTGTATGGATGTACAATGTTTTAAAAATCCATTAATGGCCGGGCATGGTGGCTCACACCAGTAATCCCAGCATTTCAGGAGGCTGAGGAGGGAGGATCACTTGAGACCAGGAGTTTGAGACCAGCCTGGGAAACATAGCGCAACCCCATCTCTTGATAAAATACAAAAATCAGCCAGGCATGGTGGTGCATGCCTGCAGTCCCAGGTACGAAGAGGCTGAGGTGGGAGGACCATTTGAGCCTAGGAGGTCAGGGCTGCAGTGAGCCTTGATTGTGCCACTGCACTGCAGCCTGGGAAACAGAGTGAGAGACTGTCTAAATAAATAAATAAATAAATAAATAATTTTTAAAAATAAATAAGTCATAATGGACATTTGGGCGTTTTCCACCTTTTAGCTATTGTGAATACTATGGCTATAATCTTTCATGTGCAAGTTTTTATGTGAATTTATGTTTTTCGTTTCTCTTGGGTCTATACCTGGGATTGGAAATACTAGGTCATATGGTACCTCCATGTTTGACCATTTGAGGAATTGTTGGATTGTTTTCCAAAGTGGTGACACCATTTCAGACTCCCATCAACAATGTGTGAGTGTTCTAATTTCTCCATATCCTCACCAACACTGGTTATTATGACCTGCTTATTACAGCCATCTGACTGGGTGTGAAGTGGTAACTCATTGTAGTTTCGACTTGCATTTACCTAATGACTAATGATGTTGAGCATCTTTTCACATGGATATTAGGAATTTGTATAACTTCTTTGAGAAAATGTCTATTGAGGTCATCTTCCTATTTTTAAATTGAGTGATTTGTCTTTATATTATTGATTTGTAAGAGTTCTTCTTACATTCTAGGTGCAAGTCCCTTATCAGATAAGTGGTTTGCAAATCGTTTCTCTCATTCTTTGGGTTGTCTTTTCACTTTCTTAGTAGTGTCTTTCGAAACATAGAAGTTTTTCATTGTGGTGAAGTCCGATTTATCTATTTTTCTTCTGCAGCTTATGCTTCTGGTATCACATCTAAGATTTGTGTCACGTCCATTGTCAAATTCAAGGTCACGAAGAGCCCCGTTTTCTTCTAAGAGTTTTTACAGTTTTAACTCTTACAGTTAGACCCTTGATCCATTTTGAGTTAATTTTTTATATGATGTGAGGTACAAATATAATTTTGTTCTTTTGCTTGTGGCTCTCCAGTTGTCCAGCACCATTTGTCGAGGAGACTATTCTTTTCCCATTGAAAGACCTTGGCAGTTTTGTCAAAACTCAGTTGACCATAGACACATAATTATACTTCTGGACTCTCAATTTTATTTCACTGATATGTCTATCCTATGCCAGTACCACAATGTCAATTGCTGTTGCTTTGTAGTAAGTTTTGAAATCAAAATATGGGAATCCTTTAACATTGTTCTTTTTCAAGAGTGTTTTTTGGTTATTCCATGTCTGGTGCAATATCATATGAATTTTAGGATGAGCTTATTCGTTTCTAGAAAGAAGCCAACTGTGATTATAGTAGGGATTGCGTTGAATCTGTAGATCAATTTTGTGTTGTTAAAAATATTGTCTTCCAATCCATGAACATGGGAATTTTTAGTTGATTTAGATCTTTAATTTATTTTAACAAGAAAACCATAGGACGTTTTGAAAGTGTTTCAGAACAGCTACCTTTTGAGGTTGCCTACTCTTACCAACTCCCCCGTGAGAGCTACCACAAAGTTCTGGGTCTCCATCCTGTCCAAGGCATTGATGCAGCCCTAGGTGAACAAACCCAAGGAGTCAGCTGGAGGGAACTGGGCTGGGTTTTGTTCTTCCCTTTAAAGATTCTCTCTCCTGCATACCTGCCCAAGCAAGTGGGTGCTCATAGCTCCAGCTCATCGCTAGATCTTGGGTATTCCCTTAACCTTGGTTTAACATCAGCTGTTCACTTGGTCTCTACACACTGTTCCTTTCCTCTTCAGAGCTGGGGAATCATCATATCTTAGGGTGCCCAACCATCTGAGTTTATCTTTTCACATGTGTGAGAAGGGCGTAATCCAGTCTTTATCATGTGTGTTTCCACTACCCTCAGCACCACTTATTGGAAAGGCCGCTCTCTGCCATTGCATTTCAGTGCCTCCTCTGTCGTCAATCAGGTGACCATGAATAGGAGGTCTGTTTCTGGACTGTCTGTGCTGTTAGGTTATTTGTCTGTTCTTGTTCTAATACCAAAGTGTCTTAGTTATTACGGCCTCATAAAATGTCTTGGTTTGGGTGGTTCAAATCCTCCAGCCTCTGTCTCTGTCAGAATTTCCTTGGCTCCTCTGGATCATTTACAGTTCCAAGTAAATTTTAGGATGAGCTTATCAATTTTAAGAAAAGCACCTAGTGGAATTTGATTGAGATTGTACTAAATCTGTAGGTCAGTGTTGGGAGGAAGAGTTGACATCATCTCAACAGGTACTTTTCCAATCCATGAATATGGTATATTCCTTCATTTATTAAGATTTTAAAATTTTCTCTCAGTACAATTTTGTGGTTTCCTGTGAAGACATCTTGCATAACTTTGATAGCTTTCTTTCTAAGTATTTGGCGTTTTTAATGCTGTTGTAAATGGCATTGAAAATTTTTAAATGGCATTTTTAAAATTCCTATTATCAAAATAGTATTATTGTCATAGAAATACAGTTGTATATTGACCTTGTATTCATTAATCTTGCTAAATGTATTTACTAAACCTCATACCTTGTAAGTTATTTTTGGTTCTCTTATAATGCTAATTTTAAGATTTTTTTTCCCTAATTTGCCTGGTCAGTAACTGTTTGGTTGCAGGCAGCAGAAACTTCCTCCAGGTAGTTCAGATAAAAGTGAAGATAGTATCAGTCCCCAGAGACATGCTGAGAAAGGCAGAGCAAGGAATTCAGTGGGGCTTCATGGGAACTCCTCCCTTAGGATCTCTCCGCTTTGGACCACGCAGCCCAGATCTCCACACCCCTGTGCACCTGTCCTCTTTCCTGCCCACTTGTCAGTCTGGTGTCTGCTCTCTCAGCACTATGTCAGCCCCAGCTCAGATTCCAGGTAGCCATGCACCAATGCCCATCCCATCAGGCCTCAGTGTTCTAGACCAATCTGATGGCTCTGAGTTAGTTGTCTCCCCTACCTTGTTCACTGTAGCAGGAGGGCAGAGTGGTGAGACAGTGATATGGTAAGCAGTGTTCTCCAACACGTAACCCTGCCTGTCTATTCAGAAGAAAACTGGGAAAATATGAATGTAATGTGTAAGTTTTCACCTCCCAGATATACCTACTGTTAATTTTGCTGTAACTCTGACCAGTATTTTTTCTAAATATATGTATATTTTTATATATTATTTATTGTCTTCTCTCTACATAGAAATTTACAAATTGGGGCCGGGCGCGGTGGCTCACGCCTGGAATCCCAGCACTTTGGGAGGCCAAGACTGGCGGATCACGAGGTCAGGAGATCGAGACCATCCTGGCTGACACGGTGAGACCCCGTCTCTACTAACAATACAAAAAAACTAGCCGGGCGTGGTGGCAGGCGCCTGTAGTCCCAGCTACTCAGGAGGCTGAGGCAGGAGAACGGCGTGAACCCAGGAGGCGGAGCTTGCAGTGAGCCGAGATCGCGCCACCGCACTCCAGCCTGGGTGACTGAGCAAGACTGTGTCTCAAAAAAAAAAAAATTACAAATTGGAATTATGTTCTATATAAACAGTATTATATGCTTGTTTTACCTAATTTTATGTCATTTGATGCTGAGCATTTTATTAGATATACTTCAAAAACATAATCTTTATGTTTTAATAGAATATATAATATTCCATTATAATGGCTATATCATAATTTAATGACCAATTCCTATTTTGAGCCATTTGGGTTCTTTCTAATTTTTTGATAAATATTGCCATAGCTAACAATTTTGGACTTAAAAGTCTTGTCTAATATCTGATTATTTCTTTCAGATTGATTCCTTGGAGTGGAATTAGTCAGTAAAAAGGATATGAATATTTTTAAGTCTCTTGATATGTCAGAATGATTTCCAGAAGGCTTGTACCAATTTACCCTTCTACTGACTACTGTAAGAATACCCTTTCTCCATCAACAGCATTGTGTATTAGCTTTCAAGAAAAATCTTTTCTAATTTAATAGGTTAAAAAAATTCATCCCATTATTTTAATTTGATATGTATTTTTAAATGAGGTTGAATATAATTTCCTAAGCTTATTGACCACTTTTATTGTGCCCTTGTGAATGGAGTGTAAATTTGCCTCTTTTCTCTTTAGGGTTTTCACTGAGTCTTATTGATTTGCAAAAGCTCATTGTATATTAAGAATATAATCCCTCTGTTGAGATGGTTACAGGCATCTTTTCTCTCTCTCCTGATGGCAACTTCCCTGTATCAGCCCTGTGTTCTGCCAGACCCACAATAGTAGCACAGGCAGTGAAGGATCTGGTCCCTTATAGGTGGAAAAACAAGTTTTATATCTAGCTTCGCTAATGAACCCTGTGATGGCTTAGCAAGCTGCACCAACACCATCGTTGTCCATGGCCCACCATCAGTGTGGAGTGTTGGGAGAGGGGATGGTCTGATGGGGCAGTCTGGTGAGAGACACCTGTGTCCCCTTCTGACTCTTTGTGTCTTTTTCAGCCAAGACTTTTGATATTGTTGTTACTCATTGCAAGTCTACCCTCCAAATCATGATTGCTCTTATTTTCCTCTTCTTCACTCCATCCTTAGCCCATTATTACCTTGCTGGCAGTCACAGAAGCTGACTTTTGTTGAGCCCTTGCTGGGTACCAGCTGCAGGCCTAACCCCTTGCAGCCCAGCCCCTCTGGCTGCCTCAGTCCTAACCTGCATCTCCCTCCCACTCTTGCACCATGGGATGGGCTCAGTGTACCCTTCCCACACTGGCTCACCAGCCCCATGTGTGGACCCCATGTGGACCCCATGAGGACCCCAGGAAACCCATGGAGAGCACAGGGAGCCAGCGGTTCCGAGGCCTCATGGCAGCTTCAAAGTCCCTGGGAGAAATGGTCTTTTGCCTCCGGTTTTGGGAGCGTAGAAGTGTGACATTGGTTATGTTCTGAGGCAAGGCCCTCTGACCCCAACTGAGCTGCACTGGGCAAGCCAGTTTCCACTTGTGGCCTGTACAGGTGGCCTCGACTGAGTCAGGCTCTCCAAACCCTGTGGGTGGCTTGGTTAGGATCTTCACAGGGAAGTGTGACTTCTCTCCTCGCTTCCATTTAGATACTCCTCCTTCTCTCTCTTTCTTTTTTTTTTTTTTTCTTTTTTATTTATTTATTTATTTTGAGACAGAGTCTCACTCTTGGTGCCCAGGCTGGAGTGCGATGGCACAGTCTCAGCTCAGTGCAACCTCCACCTCCCGGGTTCAAGCCATTCTCCTGCCTCGGCCTCCCAAGTAGCTGGGATCACAGGTGCCCACCACCACACCCGGCTAATTTTTTTGTAATTTTAGTAGAGACGGGCTTTCACCATGTTGGCCAGGCTGGTCTTGAACTCCTGACCTCAAGTGATCCACCTGTCTTGGCCTCCCAAAGTGCTGGGATTACAGGCGTGAGCCACCGTGCCCAGCCAGTCTTTCTTACTGAAGATACCTGAAACCTAAGTCAGTGGAGAGAGGGTAGGGTTTGAAGATTGGAGACGTCACCTGGCCTCGGGCCCTGGTCCTTTCAGCCTAGTGACCATCATCTGAACTTTCTGAACTGCAGTTTCACCGCCTGGAAGTGGGGAGCCAGCTCCAGCACAGCACTTTGTGGGAGGACAAGAGAGACGGTGTGGATAAAGTGCTCCGCAGATCACCGGGGGCGGCAAAGGTGAGTGTTGCTGTTAGATGTGTGGAGTATTTGACTCACTTTGGAGACTATATTTAAGAGATGGTCTCTGAGGAATCTTGAATCAGAAACAGTGTTCGCCTCCTCCCGAAGTAGTGCCTGCCCTCACTTTGTCCCGGCCCCAGTCTTTCCAGGAGGGACAAAAGGCCCTTCTAGATTCCCACTAAGTACCAGAGACTCAGTGGGACCTCAGCTTCCCCCCTCAGCTTTGACTAGGTGCCCCCTTGCAGGGGTAAGGAAGGTGCAGGTTCATCCAGGGCACTCAGGAGACCCACTGGGAGGCTGGAGGCTGGAGGCTGGCGGCCTCCGATGCTTTCGAGTCTTCCCCAGGGGGACAGCACCCTGGAGTGGCCTGGGGGGCAGGGCAGGCTCTGCTGAGGAGAGCACTGGGGCTTCCACTGGATGCTGGCTAGGAGTTAGCCAAGATTTTCTCTGCCCAGATCTCAGGGTCTTGGCACATGGGGACTGGGAGACCCGCATGCTTCTGTATCATGCTGTCTGTGGGGTAGTGTAGAGCCAACTGGAGGGGTGGGGGTGGGGGTGGAGACTCACCAAAACTGATGGCACTCCCCAGAGAACGTGTCTGTGTGGCCACCCGTGGATCTGGGAGTGCAGAACTAGAAGTCACTGTGAATTTTGCCAAGGACGACATCCCAGGTTATAAAGCTGCCACTGAATTCGCCATGATTGGCACCTGTTCTTGTCACAGGTTCAGTCGGCTGCACTCAGTGGGGCAGGAGGAGTCACCAGGGCTGCCTCTACTTACTGAGGAGCCCGACCACGGGCTGTCCCAAGCCAGGGGTGGGAGCGGGAGCTGCATCCACGCTCACTCCCAGCCCCGCCACGACGGCAACTCGCTCCCTGTGAAACCTGCGGCTCTACGCTGGGACATGACAAATGACCAAAAAATCAATTTGTAATCTGATTGGAGGTTTTTGATTTCCTCTGATGAGTTTAAATTTCATTAAAAGCAACCTTATTCCAACATAAAAGGAATCCTTGAAGGGTAAAACAGGGGATTGTCTCACCGAGTATAAAGCATCCCAACTCTTTTGTGTGATTTATTCATGGCATTAATTGTGAGGGCCAACCTGTGGTGTCCGTTGGCAGCTGCGCCGTTATCAGGGCCTGGGATCGGCCCAGTGAGCTCAAAGCACAAGGACTCACATTCAAAACTCACTCTTCGGCATATTGACACTTCAGTTATCAACAACCCTTTTTATCTGCTGGGAGGGAGATCGCAGCTCATGGGGCCGGAATAAGCCACAAATCACTGCCACCGCCGCCTCTCTGCATTCTCTTAATTGTATGTATTCTCTGGAAAAAATGATCAGCGTGGCCTCTTGTCTTGATGAGAAATTGACATTTCTGAGGACTTCTTTGGGCGCTCGGAGCAAGTGAGATAAGCATGGGTTGTTTTAGAGGAGAGCAGCCTTTCTTCCCTTTCAGGGGCCTCTTTACCGCTCGCGTTGACCCACTTGATGAGTATGGATTTCATGAGGTCTTTTTCCGCATTTGAACTATAAAAGGTTCAGAATGACACCACCCCTTATAGACAAAAGATAACCTTGCCCTTTGAATATATTGATTCTTTATTAACTAGGCTGTTTAATGCAATGAAATGAGGCATTAGATTGAAGCCCATTTCAAGTGCTTTGAATAATCTTTAAAAGCTTGAAAGACCTTAAAAGGCGGCCTCACAATAATTGGCGTGGATTTTGAAAGAAGGCAGTTCTTGCTTCTGATTTGAAACACAAACATAATTTCTCCATCCCCTGGTTACAGGACGTTGGGTACTTGTGGCACCAGTGCAGAGTGCGAAGGAGGTGACTTGCCCAGCAACTGCTTGTCCCAGCCCCAGCCCCAGCCTCCAGCCACTTTGGAAGGGAGTCTGCAGGGGAGGGGAGTGGGCAGCCTTCAGGCTTGTACCTTATAAGCCTCTCTCTGTGCTGACTCTTTAAGTCTGAAATAAGAACCTGATTGTCAGTGACAGGAGAAAAAGGTATTCACAAGTTTCTTTATGTTTTGAATAATTGTTTCCTGTTTTGCTCAGCAGAACAAGTAATTAAGATGACATTTGTGAGTACTAATTTGGATCACACTTATGTGTATGTGTTATAAAGTTGCAAGCCAAAACATGCAAACCCAGCCTTTCATGAAGGAGAAAATGAAAAAATACTGAGTGAAATGGGAGCACGGGAAACTCAGAGGAGCCGAACGTCGGTGTGTAAATTAGAACCTCAGTGTTGAAGGCAGATCTCATTAGAGTTGGTGCATTTGGCTACCAGTGTGCAGTCAGCAGCGCCCGGGGCTGGTGCATGGGGTCTGCTGTGCCACTGTGGTGGCAGTGGAATCGGTGATGCCCCTCTTGCAGACCGTAGGCAGCACAGTCATCTGGGTGCCCTGGTGTTTGCACACCCATCCAGAGCCTTTGCTGCTGCGCTCTCTCTCCGAAGCCTGGTTCTTGCCCAGTGGAACCCAACTGTGGAGCCAAAAGCAGCATGTGTCTGGGGTCTCTGGAGCAGTTGTTCTCTACCTGCCCAGTGTGCTATTCAGAAGCAGAGGGGCTGGGGCAGAAGGTCTGGAGGGAGTGGGTTATCAAGCCCCTCAGTGAGCCTTGGGATTGTTTGAGTTCCCAAAGACAAGTGCTGGAACAGTGATTATGTCACTCTGGCACTGCTGTGGCCCACAGAGCATGTGTGACACAGAAGCATCGCCCAGAGTGCAGCATGCATACAGATGGTACCTCTGGGGGTCAGGACCACGTAAGTGACAATTGGCTGAACTTCTGTCTCTACGCGGGTTAGAGGACGGAGGCTGGATAACTTTGTGGAAAGTTCTACTATGGATCATTTTTATCTTGGCCAAGTTGCAGCTTCAGAACCCGGCATGTGCAAATGAAACCCCCGGTGTAAATTTTATGTGTGTTTAGTCAGTCATTTTAATAATCAAAACAGAATTACCAAAAGTGAAGTTCACAGACAAGAAATACTTTAATTAAATATTGTGTAAAATGAACATTTTTATACAGTTAAATATCTGAAAAAATGTACAGATAAAACAATCTTATTGTAGGGTCTTTAACAGTAAAATCTACCATTTAGTGAAGTGCTCAGTCTTGAGACAGTGAAGTGATGTGGGCGTTGACTACTTAACCTAAAACACAAACCAAGTGAGGGCATGGGGAAGCTGGCAGGCGTTCTCAGTGCGTCCCTGTGCGCTCTTTTGTAGATCAAACCCTTACTCATACAAAATAAAACGGAGGCAATTTAGTTCCAAAGTGACTTCTCAGGCTTTCCCATGTAGCTAGGCCTTGTCAACTGTCACAAAGCCAGACTGTGACCTGCTGACTCCTGGGGACATTCTGTTTATTTAATTTTGTCCCTAGAATGAACACTTTCTAAGTTGTGCATTGTTGATTTTTGTCAAGAAGGTATTTTAAAGTCCCTCCTTTTAAAATTCGATTTCTGCTGCAATTTGCAAAATGTTTGTGCTGTGCTGTGTCTGCAAAGCATTTAGTGCAAAGGAGAAAGAAAAAAAAAACCTGACACTTTTGGTCTCACTGTGGGTTTGGCACTAAGAGGCACAATATCTGAAGGAGGTCATTCCAGTTTTAAAAGTACGGACAGTGCTGTTGGAACTGACCACAGAAATGTATTGTTAAAAAAAAAATTAAAAATCAGCAGTGATTTGGGTCCCCCTGAAACCTCTGTGAATCAGAGGTGAGCCCAGGAGGGTACAGGCTGCAGCAGAAATAGTCCCAGAAAGGAGAGACGGGTCATGCAGCGGGCTTGTGCTTGTGTGTGTGTGTGTGTGTGTGTTTTACACCATAAATCTCCAAATGAAGTATTTATTAACAATTGTTGTGTAAGCCTGTGATAAAATAGCACAAAGGTTCTTTAAAGAAGTCCACTTTTAAGGCATCAGAGAAGTTAATGTGGCAAACATTTTAATTAAAACATCAGAAGTAAATTTTATTTTAAACTTTAGGCCTCTGAATTTTTCCAGTAAACACAGTTCAGCTATGTGGCAAAGTCATGGGTGGCATCTAAAATGACTTTTTACATTCTACAAAAAAATAAAATAAGGACACAGCCCCAAATGGTGTCGCCTCTTCGCGGCCGTTCCACATGCACAGACTCTCGTAGGATTTGTCACGGCCGGGTGGCACCGATTTGTTTTGACTATACAACTAACTTTTTTTTCAAAAGTATTTGTTCAGATAACTTAAAAATAATATAAAAATAAACAATGAATTTGACTTTTCCTCAAAATAAAAAAAAAAAGATGGAAAGTCTAAACAACAGCATATGTTTGGAGTACAAATGAAATGTAAAGACTGGTTCATCTTAACGGAACACATCAGAGAGACAAGTTCTCGGCTAATGCTCTTCCCAGTATCACAACACCAGGCCATGATCAAAAACCAACGCAGACAAGAAGAAAAAGGAAAAGGCGGGAAAAGCAATGTACAAAATTTCAAAGATAAATACAATATTTATAATTGATATGTTACAAAATAAAGTCCCTTAGCAACTGCAAGTGTTCATGGGAAAGTAAGTGTCAAATGAAGACCATTTTATTCCTTATAAGACACATAAGGAATAAAACTTGTTTTTCTAAATATTTTAAGTGGATCTGAAAAAAATTCAAGACAAGTGTATAAATATTTAGCTACAACTTTGGCAAAATCACAAAAGTCTACAATTTTATAACCACATACAAAACACATTAGGGAAGAAGGATCTAGAAGTCAAAAGGACAATTTCTGGTACAAGAAACATAGACCTCACAGTAGCCTAAGAATGCAATAGTATACAGTGCTAGCAAAAGTTGAAAAAATGTTGCAGATCACACTTGCTTAACAGGAAGCTCTAGCAGTGGGAGAATATTGGAACCAACAGACAGTAGCGTTTTTCTCTGTCAGTGTGCTTGTTGAAGGCAAGAGAATTCAATATCAAAGTTACAATTTCTAACTACAATAAGTTACAAAGTTTCATTTCATTAAGATGAAGTTAAGCAATGATAAACCCTCCCTCCCTCCCTGCCACCCCAGTTTCTCCTAATCATATAGTCATCCTTTTTTCCAGTCTGATGGCTCATACCTCCTTGGCCCCCTTTTTATCACCACAAAAAAATATTTCACATTATAGAGATACACAACCATTGTGAATCTAAGTATGAGTACAGAAAAATGTTTGGAGGCATTTTTCATCAGCGTTTCATGATCATCAAAATGGTGCATTCACAAAGTTTCTCCCAACACATAGCAATTACTAGACATGGCCAAGACGGAGTCAGAAACTTTATACAAAATAGGCGTCGCTTTGTTTTCCTTATTCTTCAGGACTGAGAAATGTGAAAATATGAGAAAAGTTCAGTCAATAAAATGGAATTGTTCATGAAGAAGTAGGCTGTTTGCATGTTGATTCTTAGTAGTTTAAATAAAATCTTTAAACAAAGTCTTTTGTAGCATTTCAATTGCTGCTGATATTTTTGAAGATACTGTTTCCATCAGCATGTCTTAATATACTAAATGTGTCCCCTGAAGTCCGTCCTTTGATGCTGGGTGCTGCGGAAGGTAAACAGGAGTCCCTCACATTGGCGGGACTACCAGCCCAGACATAGCTGCAAGACAGAAGGACAGAGCAGTTACTGTAGGCTCCCCGCATGCGCCCTCCTGCCAATGCAGACGCGGGCGGGGCTGCCCTTCCCCCCTATTCAACTGGGAGGCTGGACTTGCACAATTCCATTCACCAGCCTCGGGCGTGGTTAGGGTGTGCTGGGGAATCTGCTTCCTGAGGTGGGGGCGCACGTGGGGACAAAAATCCCCCGGTCCTGCCCCTCCTGCAGCCCTCCTCAAAGGCTTCTTTTGGAAAAGGGAGGGGCTCCTGGCACTGCTGTGTGCAGAGGCTGCAGCTTCCCCACACTGACCAGTGCAGGGTACAAAGCCAACGGAGGCCCGGAACCCCCCCTGCCGAGAGAGGCGACCCAGCCTGGTCACTCCCATGACGCCAGCCAAGGCCGGCTCACAGGCCCTGCTCTCGCTCCCTATGTGAGACCCAGACTGGCCTCAGTTTCCCCTCTGCTTCCAGGTCTGGGCTCTGACCGTGCGGTCATCTCTCTGTATCGTAATGGTGAGTCAGGGGCTCTCCAGAATCAAAGCCACTCACAGCCCACCTGCCCTGGAACCTCCAGGCAAGGGCCACGGAGAGATGTGAGTCATGGCACCGCCGTCAGGACCTTTTCTCTCTCCTCAGGAAAGAAGAGAAAACTTTGCACAAAAACGCCAAGCGGGGCTGACGCTTTCACGTGAACTCCTGGTACGAATGTAATTTAAAATATTTTACCGCTACTGTTGTTTAATTTTTGTCAGAATGATCGTTGTCATTAATTGATGTATAACATATTAATACATTTGTTCATGTAGTCACGTGAGCTTCGATTTCTCAGTTCATTAATTTCAACGATATTAATTTATCTCCGACTCACCGTTACAACTTTATGGTTTGGAAGCCCTGTGCATGTACACACCGCGTAGGAGGTGCCGTCTTTCAGCCGGCCTGACCCCATGTTGCGGGCAGCGCCGCGGCACCTCACCACCTGCCTCTGCAGCGACCCTGGTGCGGTGCCCGCTGATGGCACGCAGGCCAGTCGGCGGCACTTCGGGGGCCTGGGCGTCCCTTCATACGCTAACGCATGTTGTGAAGACAATGATTTCAAATCACTGATACCTTTCCAGTTCCTTTTTTGAGCATTAGTTCATCAAAGTGAAATATGCCACCGACTTCACAAAAGGGCCAGTTTGTCTTCTCCGCGGCTACGTCCTCAGCACCCAGCAGAGAGCCTGGTACATAGTAGGTGCTCAGTAAATACTGGTTGAATGGGTTCATGTTTCTAAAGGAGTAACTGGATTTGAGTCACTGGGAGGAGCATACACCAAAGGTGGTGTCTGAAAGAGGCCAGATGACGGCCACTTAATTTAAGTGCCTGCGGGCCTCAGCACCTCACAAAGGGCCACTCACAAGTTCATGAGGCCTGGGGGCACCCATGTGGCTCTGCCTGTCACACACATCGCAGGCCACGTGCAGCCTGCACAGCCCAGATGGGCCAGGCACTGGGCAGGCATAAGGTGCCCACTCCATGTGGCCTCATCTGTGGACAGCTGTGCCCTCGGGGCCGGCCCTTCTCCCTCCTGAATCTTTGAAAGAGAGCACATAGGGAAAATCAGCTCCTGTCCACAGACAGGACTGCAACCTGGTGTTGGTACACACCTGGCCCTGGGTCTAGACGCACATCCCTTTCCAAAAGACAGCACAGCCCTGCTGGACGCATGGTCCAGCAAATAAAGTGGAGAACCAAGGCCCAGCCTCGGGACAACGAGGGTAGGCAGATTTTGAGATGGGATCCACAGGCGGCATGGTGCCCTGCCATCCCCATGCCAGGGCTATTTTTGCTGCTTTGTGCATAGGAGGCTGCAAGCGCTAACCACCCTGCACTGAGAAGTGCCAGGCCCCGGGCAAAGGCCCATTGGCTGAATCAGACTGACAATGACCACCGCGACCTTCACCGCACTCCCGCCTTCTCTCACGTGGTCCCACCCCCTTAGGGGCGCAGGGCGTTCCACCGAAAGTACACTAGGTGCCATCGGAAGGGTGAACTGGACAAAATCCAAGAGGAGGAATCTGGTCCTTTCTGGGGCTCAGTGCACAGGGGTCCTTGCTCTGAACACCAGGCAGAGGCGGCACGCATCAAGGTGGGCCACGGGAGAACATGCAGCGGTCACAGAGGTGCCAGGAGAAAGGCCGAGCCCCCACCCCCACTCCCATCCCCACCCCTGGAGAGGACCCGACACTGGCCCCCGGCCCCGCACCACCCTCACCTTGCAGTCCGTTCCCGTTGGCGCTGGTGCAGGAAGGAGGAGGAGAGGCTTGGGGCCGGACCACGGGCGCGAAGGCGCTCTTCTGTTTCACTGCGGAGATGACATTGGCAGGTGAGAATGAGAAAATGCCGTGTGTGCTGCTACAGTTTGAAGGGAGGGTGACCGAAGAGGCTGCCATGGTGGGGCTGGACGGCACTACTGCAACAAAGCAAACACGGTCAGCACGCGCGGCCGCGGCACAGTGCCACGGCGAGACGGCGCCAAAGGCCTCGCCTCGGATGGGGGGCGGGGGCACAAAAACAAAACATGACATGCGTCTGGCTCGGCCACGCTCTGGATAACAGGCAAGCTCTTTTGCACTGGACTTTCTCTTCCAATTGAGCAGCCCATTTTGTTCGGATTTTGTTTTGGTTTCCAATGAGGTCACATCGGGCCCGTTTTGGGTCAATTTATGGTCGCCATTTGGACGCCCAGCCTCCAGGGCACCCTTCCTTTTATCCAGTAGCTCACATCACAGAACACCCAAGCAATGCACACACTCGACTCAGTAGTGAATATGAATCTGCGTGATGACGTGTGACAAAAACAGACACTTACTGCCGTAGGGAGAGTTAGCGGAGGAGCCATTAAGAAATCCAGGCGAGCCAGGGACCCCTAGATTGGCCATGGCGCCACTTCCATATCCATTCATGCTAGTGCTGACTGTGTTGTAATTGGACTGCTGGGGAGTACTGCTGGGGACGTAGCCTCGCGGGGACACGCTGCTTGTATTGCGACTGTAGCCGACTGTTGAAATCCCCCCCCGGCCAAAAATAACATTATTATCAGCGACAGACACTTGGGGGGGGGTTCCCCGAGAATCTATATCATTTATTAACATTGCTAATTGACCCTGTGCTTTCCACCTGCTCTAACGCCTGCTGCCAGCTTGGATGACCTTATCACGCCAACCCTGCTGCCACTGTCTCACCGTGAGCCCCATCCTGTCTCTGCCGGCTTCGACAGCCAGCCGGGGCGCACTTCGATCTCACCGTCAGTGGCTTTCACGTTTCTCTTTAGAGGCAATTATCAAAGCTTGGATTCCTGGTCTGTCCCCCCACGCTCTGTGAACTTTCGGCCTCTGTAGACCTTCAAATGCCATGACTGACAAGGAGAGCTTGTTTGTGGCCGTAACTTCCCCTGAAAGGCTGTTTGGGGGTCTTCATTTGTATGGTTTCTATTTCTATACATGGGGGCAGTCAGGGGACATGGAAGCTTCATTCCTGCCACAGGAGCGTGGATGGATGGGAACAAAATCAGCAGTACAGGTGAGCTGTTTTCTAAGGTCACTGCCTGCGCACTCTGCAAGGAGGAAAACTAAAATCGACCCAAACGGCAAGATGCAGCGGCCTTGGCCGGCCCAGGTCACTGTACTGTGGGATGGGGTGCAGGGTGTGGAAATGCGGGTCTCTCTCCATGGATTCGTTCCAAACTTAGACCCAAATCCCACCATGCAGTGCATCCAAGCAGGCTCTCCTCGGCTCCCTAGGCCATGGCTATCCTATGGCTTAGCCCAGTCTTCCAAGGAAAGCAAAGTCACTTACGAACACATTGAGGGAAACTTCTAGCAAATACCAGTGACCCGCATGGCAGCCAGGGGAGCTGCCGTTCTTAGTAACTGGGCTCTCTATGAGTGTTCTTAGGCCAGCACTGGCTGGGAGGACCTGCAGAGCAAGGTCTTCCTGAGCAAAGAAACCAGCAGAGCCAGAGAGAACGGAACGCTATGGACATTCCCCAGCCGGCCCTGGACACGTGCCTCTTCAGCTAAGGCCTCAACCAACCCGCGGAGGGTGTTCAGGGCAGGGGTCCACCTGGCGCGCCAGCCTACCTTGGTCGTTGGCTTGTGACGTCTCCGACACGTTGACGGCTAGCTGGCTGCTGAAGGAGTTGACGCCCATCATGCCCGTGTGCGCAGGGGTGTTGCCCAGGGTGGGGATCTGGTTGTGATTGCGGGGAACGCTGTACAGCGCCTCGGCGATGTCCGCTGCTCGCTTCAAGATGATCTCCTGCAGCAGGAGCAAGTGGGAGCCAGCCCATCATCCTAGGCCCAGCCCAGATGGCCGCACTCTTGGGGACCCATGACGGTGGCGTCCCACTATCCCTTGCCCAGACCGTGACCAAATCTATTAATAGGCAAAGAGCTTCCCCTAGGAAAATCATTTACTGATGCTTTTGAAAGGGCGCAATATCTGGCTGGGCACGGTGGCTCACGCCTGTAATCCCAGCACTTTGGGAGGTCAAGGCAGGCGGATCACCTGAGGTCAGGAGTTTAAGACCAGCCTGGCCAACATGGCAAAATCCAGCCTCTAATGAAAATATAAAAATTAGCCGAGTGTGTTGGCAAATGCCTGTAATCCCAGCTACTCAGGAGACCAAGGCAGAAGAATCGCTTGAACC